>NW_003852796.1:8168-8707 GCF_000181295.1 Otolemur garnettii
CAAAGGCAGTCCTAAGAGGGAAATTTAAAACATTGCAAGCCTTCCTCAAGAGAATGGAAAGAAAGGAAGTTAACAACTTAATGGGACATCTCAAGCAGCTGGAAAAGGAAGAACATTCCAATCCCAAATCCAGTAGATGAAAAGAAATAACCAAAATTAGAGCAGAATTAAATGAGATTGAAAACAAAAGGATTATAGAACAGATCAACAAATCAAAAAGTTGGTTTTTTGAAAAAATCAACAAAATCAATAAACCTTTGGCCAACCTAACCAAGAAAAAAAGAATGAAGTCTCTAATCTCATCAATCAGAAATGGTAAAGATGAAATAACAACAGACCCTTTAGAAATTAAAAAAATCTTTAATGAATATTACAAGAAACTTTATTCCCAGAAATATGAAAATCTGAAGGAAGTTGACCAATACTTGGAAGCACATCATCTCCCAAGACTTAGTCAGAATGCAATGGAAATGTTGAACAGACCTATATCAAGCCCTGAAATAGCATCAACTATACAAAATCTCCCTAAAAAGAAAAGC
>NW_003852796.1:9108-28628 GCF_000181295.1 Otolemur garnettii
TTTAATAATATCCAGCATCCCTTCATGATCATAACACTTAAGAAAATTGGTATAGAAGGGACATTTCTTAAACTGATAGAGGCCATCTACAGCAAACCCACAGTCAATATTGTATTGAATGGAGTTAAATTGAAATCATTTCCACTCAGACCAGGAATGAGGCAAGGTTGTGCATTGTCTCCATTGCTCTTTCACATTGTAATGGAAGTTTTAGCCATCACAATCAGGGAAGAAAAAGCAATCAAGAGTATCCATGTAGGGTCAGAAGAGATTAAACTTTCACTCTTCGCAGATGATATGATTCTATATCTGGAAGATATCAGGGATTCTACTACTAAACTCTTAGAAGTAATCAAGGAATACAGCAGCCATCTCAGGTTACAAAATCCACACTCATAAATTAGTAGCCTTCATATACACCAACAGCAGCCAAGCTGAAAAAACAGTCAAGGACTCTATCCCATTCAAAGTAGTGCCAAAGAAGTGGGAGGGGGAGGTGAGTGGGGTGGATGGGGGGAGGGAGGGAGATTGTTGGGGTCACTCTATGGTATATCTTACAAGGGTACAAGTGAATCTTTCTAAAGCAGAGTATGAATGTTTTAACTTAATAACTAAGAAAATGACATGAAGGTTATGTTAACGAGTTTGATGAGGGTATTTCAAAATGTATATGAAAACAGCACACTGTACCCCATGATTACATTAATGTACACAGTTATGCTATAAGAAATAAAAAAAAACAGAGCTGGCACACATAAACAATATTAAGAATAAAAAAGGGAATATTAAAAAAAAAGTGGGTAGTATCATGGACCCCATATTCTCTCACTTGGTATCAAGAATTACAGCATTCCACAAATGTTTGTTTCATCTGCACTTTCATCTTTAAAATTTGTATTGTTTTCTAATTTTTGCACTATTTTAAGGCAGACATCTTACCATTTCTCGGCAAATATTATCTCTACAAGATAAGAACCTTTTTTAAAATGTGTGTGTGTATAGTCACGATACTCTGTTTTTCTTTTTTTTTGAGACAGAGTCTCACCACTTTGTCAATCTTGGTAGAGTTCTCTGGCGTCATAAGTCACAGCAACCTCAAATTCTTGGGCTCAAGCGATCCTCTGGCCTCTGACGCCAAGGAGCTGAGACTATAGGCACTGCCACAACATCTGGTTATTTTTAGACACAGGTCTAGCTCTTGTTCTAGTTGGTCTCGAATTCCTGAGCTCAGGCAACCCACCCTCCTCGGCCTCCCAGAGTGCTAGGCATTACAGGCATGAGTCACTGCACCCGGCCCTTCTTTGGAACTAAAGAATATGCCTTGGAGCTGACACCCGTTTCATTTCTTTTCCCATTTGCATTATTCTTCATTTGCAACCACTCTGCACTGCAAAGGAAAAGTCATATTGGCAAACATCTCTGATATTTTTCTAATCTTTTGCCACTACAAATAATGTACAATGAATTGTTTGTGCATACAACTTTTTGATATGAGGCAAATTCCTAGAACTAGAATTCCTAAGCTAAAGTGCAAGTATGTGGGCTCAGGCCCTGTGGCTCAAGCCACTAAGTTGCCAGCTACATACACCTGAGCTGGCAGGTTGGAATCCAGCATGGGCCCACCAAACAACAATGATGGCTGCAACCAAAAAATAGCCAGGTGTTGTGGTAGGCGCCTCTGTTACTTGGGAGGCAGAGGCAAGGGAATCATTTGAGCCCAGGACTTAGAGGTTGCTGTGTGCTGTGATGCCACGACAAACTACTCAGGGTGATGGCTTGATGCTCTGTCTCTAAATAAATAAATAAATAAATAAATCCAAGTATGTGTGTATAATTTGCTGGATGCTGTCCATTCCCCTTCATACTGGTAAAGCTGAATTATGAATGTGCAAAAATGAGGAGTAACATTACCACCCCATCTACCACCCAAGGCTGGGAATCAGGTCACTCTCCACATGGTTCTACCCAAGATAAGCCTGAACTGAATCCAGATCTCACATGAGAACACTGGGGCCCTGCGAGTCCTGGAAGGAACCATAAAAATTCCATTTACTTTCCTTGGGCTGGAATAATGCCAGTTTAAGGAGCTTACCCTGCTCATCTCAGGCTAAGCAGACACTCTGGATGGTCTTTTTCTGTCTTCTTTGATGGAGAAGACACTTAAGAAAGAATTATATATCCCTTATACGTTTGGTTTGCCAGAGAAATAAACAACAATGTTTCCCAGGCCTGGCATTTAGGGGAATTACAACAGGTGCTCATCAAGTAATGTTCACAGTGAGTCCTTCAGTTTATCTGACCCTAGTGGTCTTTCTTTACGAATAGAAAGAAAATTCATGTTTTTAGAATAAACTCAGTCTCTTATTCACACAACCAAGCATGACCTAACACTTTCCCAGCCCCATTGCTAATCCCACCTCTAGGCCAGCTGAATCCAGCCCGCAGTTATTTAAAGTGTGGCCCATACTGTGTTTCTCAGAAAAACAAACTAATTTGCTGCCAAATTTTAAAGATCAGAGATATCACACAAATAACAGATTTCTGATTTCCTATGATATTTAGATAGATTTAGATAGATATTTACATAGATTGACTGATTAATATAAATTGTAACTCCCACAGCCCTGCTTAGTCCCTTTGTTAGGCCTGGTGGGCCTAGGCTAAAGCAGAAAAGTGTCAGGCCCAGGCTATAATGGAAAAATACCAGTTAACTCCTGGCACATTTCTGGACTGCAAGTTTTCTAAAACAAATGAAAAAAGCCTAGTTCACTCTCAAGATAAATGAGAAAGTACTAATTGATTTCTGGCTGCTAGTTCACTCCCAGTTTCTTGCTTGGCTAACTCCCTGAGAAACAACCAACTGCCCCTGGACTGACCTTTGGACAATACCAGGTAGAGAAAATACTGAGACAAAGATGTATGTAAACTAAGATGTGTAAGGCTAAAATATTAAAAGAAAGATGAATGAGGTATAGCTAACAACCGAAGAATTCTTCTGTAAAATGCTTGCATGCTATCCTACCGAGATGCACCTGGAAAGCCTGCATGCCAACCAGGATGCAGACCAGGCTTTAAAAACCTGACCCCTTAAGCACGAGGAAACCCCATGTTGAGACACTGACAAAGTCACTAGCTAGCTCTTCATTAAAAGGACTCTGCTATAAATTCAGCTTGCTTGGCAATATGGTTTTTGAAAAACTCCAGGGCACAACATTTTGTTATGATGTTGGGGCGCTTTAGGCCTCAGGAGCAGCCTCAGAAAACAGAATTCTCTCCCTCTGACCACATTTTCCTGCCCTCCTTTCACCTGCTCCTCCTTCTTTCCCCCAAGGCAGGCCTTGAAAACTAGAACATACTCAAGTTATCCCAGCAGCAAGAAATTCTCTGATCTCTGCCTTATCTGTTTGGAAGTCACAAAACTCCCATTGGAAAAGAGGTCCTGTCCCTACCACAGAGGAAGGAATGCACAGAGAGACCAAGGAATCTTCACAGGCAGGTCGCTGGGGGTCCCATATCTGCATAGTGGCCAGTGCCTCAGTCAGGTCTATCCAGTCAGGTTTCTATAAAAGGTCTAAGAGGATGCGGAGCGGGGGCTTCAATCTAAGAGGAAGCCTGCTCAGGCAGGTATGGAAGCTCCACACCCCTCCCGCATACCTGTGCATTTCTTCACCTCTATCCTTTGTAATACCCTACAGAGTAGACAGGTAAACAAAAGTGTTTCCATCGGTCAAGTCAGCCAATCTGGCAAATCAATTGAATCCAAAGATAGAGTCATGGGATCTGTAATTGATACCCAGAATTTATAGTCAGAAGCACAGGTAAAATAAACTGCGACTGGCGACTGGCATGAAAAGCAGGGGCTGGTCTTACAAAAATGAGCCTCCAAACTGTGGGATCTGATGCTATATTCAGGAAGGGAGTGTCAGAATTTAACTGGAGGCTGCCAGAGGAGTGGCTCACACTGTAATCCCAGCACTCTGAAAGGCTGAGGTGGGTGGATTGCCTCACCTTGTGGGTTCGAGACCAGCCTGAGCCAGAGTGAGACTCCATCTCTAAAAACAGCCAGGCATTGGGGTGGGCACTTGTACTCCCAGTAATTGGGAGGCTGAGGCAAGAGAATCACTTCAGCCCAAGAGCTTGGGATTGCTGTGAGCTATGATGCGAAATAACTCTACCAAGAGAATTGAACCAGAGAACTCCCACCTGGTCTGCCAGCTACAGACGTGATTACCAGCTTGCTGGTGGGGAAAAAATGCCCACTCATCTGGCAACAGTAGCTTGTTCTGAGGCTATAGTAGGAGAAACACAATTTGAGTTTTCTCCCTTCTCTTGAGAACTTGGTCAACCTACCATCACATTGCAGCTTGCCTTCCAGCATGCCTGCCACTGGTGGATCAGAGAAGAGACTAGTCCCCGGTGGGGGCCAAGGGACAGTACTGCCCATGCCCATAAGACCCACAAGCACTTCCACTCATTCCTTCTGTCTCCTGGTCCTTGAGTTGTGACCCCGGCCTGAGACTGCAAGCTCCCTGAAAACAAAGGCTGCTGTGTCTTACTCAACTTTGATTTCACAGTAACTAGCCCAGGCTCTAGAGCACAGTGAGTCCTCAATAAATGCTTATTGGATGAAAATAGTATTTGCGGGAGGCATATATCACATTTCTTCCAATATTAAAATTGTACAATTGTCATATAGCTGAGCCTATCTTGGCATCAGATGCCCCCACCCTATGCCATCCTACCACCTAAAGCCATTTCTATCAGTGGGGCGCTCCCAACATTTCTCTCTGAACTTTGACTTCTCTTCCTCCTAGCATTCTCCTCTCAAATGAGGACAGGGATGCATAACTCATGGGCTTACTGAAAAGACTGTATAAGATCATGATTGTCAAACAAGGCACTTACTTTGACCACACTATTCCCAGGGCCTTTATCTCCAAGATAGCAAGAGTCTCCCTTCTAGGGCTGCCTCAAGAAAGCCCTGTCAGTGATTTGGTTTGTTTTTTCACCCAAGGCCCAAGGAAGACATTGCAATAGAAATCTCTGTTTCCTGAGAATTTTTTAGGTCCCTACTCACAAACACTGATGGGGGTAAAGATCTTATCAGGAAGGCTTATATTTCTTATCAAGCAGAGTGGCCCTCAAGGGGGTAATTAGGGCAGGTCAGAGCATATTTAAAATGAGCAACTCCTGACAGCCACTGTATACTTAGAACTTGTTCATTCTTGAGTGCTTTAAACTCAGGAAGGGAGCATGAAGTGGCTTGTGGTCCTCGGGCTGGTGGCCCTCTCGGAATGCTTGGTCAGGTAAGTTATGGGAGAAGAGACATCAGCTCTCTTTCTTGCCCTCTTATTCTCCCACCCTTATTCTCCTTCCAATGCAAGAATTTAAAAGGAAACCAGATTATTCTCTGACTCTCATGAACTTCAAGTCTCCATTGATTAATGAGCAGTTTGTCAAGTGCATTTGGGGCCCAGAGGTCTGAGGAAAGTCTGAGGGGTTACACTCCTCCAGGGGCACCAGTCACATCATAAGCTATGTGAATGGCACTTCCCAGAACTGTTTAGTGCACAACCTGTGCAACTGTACATGTGGTCCCATCCAGAAACAGTGTTTCTTCTGCATAATTTTCTAGGTCTTCCCTCCGGTCCTTCTCTGTTTCCTTGTATATGTGTCTCTGTGATTCCATCTCTATCTCCACATCTCTCTCCTTTATGTCTTCACCTCTTTTGGTTTCTCTGTGTATGCAGAACTCTATTTCTTTCTTGATTCAACTCATTCTTCTTTCTCTACCCTCTTCATTTCCCTACCTTATTACCCACCTCAGCATCTTTGTGTCTTCTCACATCCTGGCTTCCTCTCTCAGCGCTCTTTTCTGAATGAACCCTGGAGGGATCAAGAGGATTCATCTAGACCTCGGTTTGCCACTAACAAGCAGTGTGACCACAACCAAGTCACAAGCCACAGCTCCGCAAATTCCTCCTTTCCGTGTAATGAAAGGATAATGATCCCCACTCTATCTCCCTTCTAGGGCTGCCTCAAGAAAGAAACACCGAGATGACAATAGCGATAGAAATGGCCATCACCATCAAGACCTATTAGTAATATAGGGCAGGTGCATAACATCTGCCACCTCACAGAGAACCCCCAAACATTCTATGTGAGGGGGAGCATTATTATTCCAACATTTTTACAGATAGGGAAACTGAGGCTCAGAAAAGTCATATGTCTTGCCTGAAATTATAAGAGAACCTGCATTCAAACCTAGATCACCTAGAACTCCTGCCACGGTTTTCATTGTGTTGGATATGACAGCACTCATTTAAATGTTCAGAAAATGCACAGCACACTTATAAAGCAGGGCGTGACAGTCACATTGCAACAAGGGACAGCAGACTGCTGTCTCTTATTTGTTTCTCTTCCCATGCTCCGTTAAAGAGTCCCTCTGATAAAGGTCAAATCTATGCGAGAAAAACTCCAGGAAAATGATACGCTGAAAGAATACCTTGAAAAGTTCCCTTACAGCCCAGTCAAGTTTCTTAGCAACGATCAGAACAAGAAAGTGACTTATGCATCCCTGAGGAACTACTTCGATGTGAGTATGCTGGGAGGATGGAGCTCTGGAGTAAGCTCCTGGGCCTCCTGCCAAGCACTGGGGCTCCGCCTGGGGCATGAGCCAGGGGGTTGGCTAGGGCTGGGCTCCTGCAAGCAGAAACAGTGGAGACAGGGGCCTGCTCCCAGAAAAGAACTCTCTCCTACAGTTGGTTGTTGGTCTGCAGTGATTGGGCCCAACAATGACCAGATACCAGGTAAATGTCAATTCCTATGCCAATGATATGTCACTTGGTACCTGTGAACCATAGCAGTGCTTGTTTGGGGAGGACATTGCCCTTTCTGAACTAAGCAAATCACTGAGCTAACAGAGCCACATTGAAGGGTGAGCCATGCCTGATCAATTGACAACAATGCCAAGTGCAAATCAAGTTTGAAACCCTAGTTAGAGAAGACTCTTTAGCCCTAAAAATCACATCAGGAAAAAGCTATTGAGCCCTGTGGTGTGGGACACCATGATGAACTCACAATATAGTCATCGTTACTGATTACCAGAGGCTCCATCTCATCTTCAATAACCTGTAGCACAGCCAGAGAAATAGGCAAAGGGTAAATAAATCTCAGATAAAAGTACCAACTGTTTGGTACTGACATTGTGTGATGTAATTTTAGCGGAAAAAAGGCTCATAGTGACCAGTGGCTAATGTAGGAGGGCTGCCTGGAGGAAGAGGCACCCAGGCTGGGCCTTTGAGGATGAGAAGGATGTGGAGCGCTTTGGGGAAGTTTGGAGGGTTTCTCAAATACAGGCGTTAGCTTGAGAAAGGGCTGTGAGGTAGAGCTGTGGTAAGTAATTTTGGGAAACATGAGGACACCCAAAAAAGACCAGCACTCTGGGAACCAGGCCATGGCCAAGCCTGCCCTAACTACCGATTCCTGGCCCTGGCAGCTGACCTATGTTGGCCACATCACCATTGGAACACCCCCTCAGAAGTTCAAAGTTGTCTTTGACACAGGCTCTGCTGACTTCTGGGTACCCTCCATCTTATGCAACATCGAGCCCTGCCGTGAGTGTTCCCTGAACCCTGTCTCGTGTCCTCCCACGACCGGCTCCTCAGTACTCAGCAGGACTGATGGATGCCCTCCCTTGTGCCTGCAGAGGACCATGAACGCTTCCACCATCGGAGTTCTTCTACATTCAACATGCCCCCTGGTGAGGTCCGCATTGTTGAACTCAGATACGGCTCTGTGGACGTAACAGGATTTATTGCCTCTGACATGCTTAAGGTAACATGGAAACCAGAGGTGGAGGCAAGGCTGCTCACACCACTCACAAGACCAGATGCCAGCTGAGCAGGGAATACCATCTTTCTCAAACTCTGCCAGTGGCTGATCCCTGTGTGGCCATGTCCTGGGGAGGTAGTGCCCCTGCCAGCATGCAAACTGCTCAGGAGGGCCAGTGAAGCCAAAGGGCAGGAGAAGCTGATGCAAGGGTTTGGCCAAAGTTAGCATGAGGCTGACTTTGCTGGGAAGAGGGACACAGGTGGGTAAAAATCGCCCACTTTTATTCTCTCACACTGTGTCAGGCACTGTGCTGGCCCTTTGGTTGTAACAACTTGTTTAACTCTCATGACAAGGCTCTACTAGTGGCAGGCACTATTCATATCTCCATTTTACAGAGCAGGGAACAAAGATGGTAAGGGCCTTGACCACAAACTGGGTCACACAGCTGGCAAGCAACAAAGCTAAGATGTGAATCAGGACCCAGGCAGGGGTGGGACACTTTCATGAGGGGGCAGAACATGTCTGGGGACTCTGGGTAGGCAGGGAAAGGAGGTGCCCATAGGTTCAGAAGCATCTTGACTGATAAAGGCTTGTTACAATTGCAGGCTTTGGAGGACTTTGAGATCCAAGAAAAAAAAGGGGACTCCATCCTGCAAAGTGCCTCACTATATGTACTCTGTATGCACACGCACACACACAAAGACTGTTTTTCAGGCAGAATTTTCATAAGAGCCCTACTGACTATGTAATATGGGCAACTGTGTCCCCAAGAGGATGCAGAAAAGACCACTCTGTCATCAGATCATGGTGGTACCAAAAAAAATGACCCTATTCTCTACCCATTTGTCTTCAAAAGGGTACCATTTGGTCACACTTGGAACCTCAGTCTCCTCATCTGTGAAAAGGGTCAGAGCCTATCTGACTAATCTCAGGTGGCAGAAGGAAGGTGCAGGCACTCGTTAGATCCCACAGCACAGCCCACGGAACCCACTCTCTCATTCTCGCCTATCATGACCATCTGAGCTACAGCTCCAGCCACAGTTGCTTCAGTTTCCTCCGTGGTGCTGGTGGAATCTCCTCACCCACTTCCTGCCCCTTAATCCTCATAGCCTAGACAGGGCCCCACTTCCCAAACCCTTACATAGGAACATCCTTTTCTCCCACAGATCGGGGACCTTGAGGCCTTCAGACAGGCATTTGTCCTAGCCACCTGGGTAGACCATGCGTTCTGGTCCTTTTCATCATATGATGGCGTCCTGGGACTGGCCTACCCTAAAATTTCCCAGGCTAGAAGTACCCCTGTCTTTGACAAAATTTGGAAGAAAGGCCGCATTTCTGAGAACCTCTTTGCCTTCTACTTGACCAGGTAAGTGTGGGCTAGACAAGCCCTTTCTCTAACTCACTGTAAGACACTTTTGGTTGCATGAAAAATTAAAGACTATCTGATCCAGAAGTTTCCTTACAGACTGTCTAGTCCAGGAGTCAGAAAACTATAGTTGGGGGGCCAAATCTGGCCCATCCTCTGTTTTTGTAAATGAAGTTTTATTAGACTACGACCATGTTCAAGTGTCGTCCGTGGCCACTTTTGCATGCTGTGGCAGTATTCAGCAGTGTGACAGACATTAGGTCCACAAATCCTAAAGGAGTAACAACCTCCCCTTTACAGAAAAAGCTTGCTAATCCCTCCAGTCTAGTCCCTTCATTCAATAGAGGACAAAGCAAGCTCAGAGAGGGGCTCTGCGCAAAGTTGCACAGTCAGGTCCTGGTAGTAATAGGACTTGAACTCTGCCCTCAGGACAACCCTCATGGCTGGTGTTAATCCACCAGTAAGTTTCCTATCCTTGAGCTCTATAAAAAAAGCTGCAGTCCCGTGAATGCCTTAGGGTCTGGTAGGGAATCCAGGAGAATGGTGGAGCACAGACAAAAGGGGGACTCTGTTGACAGACCATATTTTCCCCCACCAAAGCAGTGGTTGACCCCATAGAGCCATGCAGGGGGCAAGAGAGTCTGGTGGTTGAGGCTGTAGCTCAGGGGACCTGGGTTCACACCCTGGCTCTATCGCCTGGACCCAAGCAGGTTATTGAACTCACTAAGCTTCAGGAATAAATGTATCCAATTGAGGGAGATAATTGGCACCTGCTACGTGTTGGGGACTGCTCTGTACACGTGAAGCAGACAGGAAGTAACTAAATAAATAAAGGAAAAAGATGACTCCAAATAGTAACTTGTTCTGGGAAAGCAATGAGTCAGGCTGATAGAATGAACAGGGATGAGGGTGCATTCTGAGCTGGACGGTAAGGAACGGCCACTCTGTGCTGAGACCTCTGCCATGGGAAAGAGTCAGGATCGAGATGCTGAGAGCCAGGCCCAGAAAAGCAATGAGTGCCAAGGCCTAGAGAAGAAGTGAGCATGAAGACCACGGGCAGGGGGGACGTACAGGAGACCCGGCATGTCTGGAGTCCTGGGGATGGGTGTAAGGATGAAGATTCCCTGGGGCTTTGTCCTAAGTGGGAACAGAGGACTGTGGCAGGGGACTAAGCAGGGAAGAGACCTCATCTGACTTCCATTTTGACAGCTCACTCTGGACACCCACTGAAAGGAGGATGAGTGAACGGAGTATAGGTGGGGAGACTGGAAAAGAGGTGGCTGCCAGCCCCAGAGGAGAGCAGCAGGGAGTCAGGACAGGGGCTACAGGCAGAGGGAATAGGATTTGCTGATGGACTGAACATGAGAGGAGAGGGGTCTGCAGGGATGTTCCTCCCTCACTAAGATTTCACTGCGAGCCCAGGACTAGCCATATAATGTGCAAGAGCCAGCGCACATGAAAATGTGGGGACCCTTGTTCAAAAAGTATTAAAAACCATGAAACAGGCCAAGCATGGTGGCTCACACCTGTAATCCTAGGATTCTGGGAGGCGGAGGTGGGTGGATCGCTTGTACTCAGAAGTTTGAGATCAGCCTGAGCAAGAGCTAGACCCCCAAGCTACTAAAAATAGAATAACTAGCTGGGCATTGTGACAGGCACCTGTACTTCAAGCTACTCTGGAGGTGGAAATAGGAGTATTGCTTGAGCCAAGGAGGTTTGAGACTCTAAATAAAATAAAAGAAAATGCCTGCAAAGCAGTGATAGCAGAAGGACAGGGCTCTTATAAGCACCAGACTCCATGGGTGGCACAATTACCAGGTCCATGAAGCCAGCCATGTATCAGCCTGAACATACAGCTTAGTTCCCAGTGGGGCTTCATTTTCCTGGAAAATGACAGACTGGATGAGGTAGAGGTCAGCTGTCCCTGGCCATAGACCCTCTGGCTGCATCTCGGAGTCCACACTGAATGCTGGAGGGGACCTGGCCCTTTTTGAAGAATGGGGTGGTTGGAACCCAACTCAGAAGCCAGTTTGTCCAGATTCAAATCTCAGCTTTGCTACTCCCTTGCCATGTGACCAGCTGTGGACAGGTATTCAACCCCTCTTTGTCTCAACATCCCCATCCATAAAATGGAGATTGTAGTAGTGCCTGCTTCCTAGGCTACATGGGGCTGCAGATTGAGTGAGCAATGACAGCAAACCCTTAGACAGCGCCTGGTGAAGAATGCTGCCCATCATTCATGGCAATGAGCCCTTTCCTCTTCCTCTTCTCTAGTGGGGGAAAGAGAGGCAGTATGCTGATGCTTGGTGGGGTGGACCACTCCTACTACTCCGGGGAACTTAGATGGCTGCCAGTGACCAAAGGAGGATACTGGCAGGTAGCCCTGAACAGGTAAGCTCTCCCCTCTGATTCCTGCTCTGAGCGATGCTGCACACACGTACGTGCATGTACGTGTGCACAGACAAACGTGCACACACAGACACACAAAGGCACATGCAAACTAATGAAGTCACAAGTCATGTACACACAGCCACATCCACACACAAAAACAGCACACAGACACAGACACAGTGCACCTAGGGTCCCTAATTCCGCCAAGCCTCCTGACCAATGTCTTCATGAGAGAAACCAGAGCAGGCCTGAGTCTCAGGCTGAAAGAAGGAGCCAGGACAGACCCATGGGGGCAGTTAGTTGGGATCCCTGGGAAGAGGCAGAGTGGTGTGGGGATGCCCTGCCATGGTTCAGTGTGGACAGGCAGAGTCATCTGGGGACCCTCATGTGTACCACACGGTAGATCAGGGAGGGGCCCACCAGGCTGAACAGGGGCATAGTAAGTGTCCAACTGTCCTGCTTTACCTAGGGCCAAGTGAGCTTTCAGGACACAGGACTTTCAGGTAGAGAACAGAGGAAGTCCCACGCACACTCACAAGTTGGTCACCTAGGGAGAAGATACCCAGCAGTGTAGAGAGATGTGCTTCTTTCTCAAGCTGAAAGAGAATTACACAAAGGACAGTCCCCACCTGACCTCCATCCTGGGCACACCAGGGGGTAAGAGATTGTGACAGAGATTTGGGGGGGCCAGTAGTGCCTGGGAACACAATGACAGTACCCAACTAAATTCTGTGTGATGCCACTGGGGAGAAGCTAGACGTGTGCTTTGGCAGCATCTATAGCCCCCCGGGCTGCCTTAGGCATCACCTGAGCTGGGGGCCTCAGCGTCTGAGCTGCGACTCTGAGAGGCAGCACCCTCTTCCACAGCAGCCCACAGCCCCTGCCCACCACTCACAGCATCTGCTGCCCGACAGGCACTCCTGCTTCACTCTGGGGCCCTGTGGTGGTCAGTCACCAGAACAAGTCTGTTTCCCTCACTAATTCACTCAACGAACACATGTTGAGCACCCACTGTGTGCTGGGCACCTGAGGAAGGCACTGAGGACACAACCTGCTCTCACAGTCCGCACCATCCAGGAGGGCAGGCATGGCCCAATGAACCCCAGAAATAGTGAATTCTCACTTCCATGCCTGCTAGAAACAAGCAAGAGAATGAGGAGGTCGGCAGGAGAGGAGCCGGGTCTATGTCCCTGGAAAAGTGACTTTTAAGCTGGAACATGGAACATGAGCAGAAATTAGACAGACAGAGGTCATGGGGGCAATTCTAGAAAGGGAGGCCAGCATGTGCAAAGACCCTGATGCAAGAAACAGGTTGGAGCATTCAAGAACTAAAATGAAGTCACAGAAGGTCATTGGGCCCACTGCAGAGGGAAACAGAGAGAGATGAAAGACAGCAGGGAGGGGGCGGAATGGAGGGAGGCTGAAGAGTGATGGGAAATCTGCTTTGCCTACTTCACCCCCAGCATCTCCATGAATGGGACCGTTATTGCTTGTCATAAAGGCTGCCAGGCCATTCTTGATACTGGGACCTCGTTGGTGAATGGCCCAAATAAGGACATCCTGAACATCCAGACTATCGTCCATGCCCAGCACACCTTCAACAACATGGTAAAGGGTCTTGCCAGAGGTCATCTGGGGCTTCCATGCACTGAAGAACCAGATGAGCCAACCTTCTCTCCCCTTTCTCCAACAGTTTCTCATCGACTGTAACACCACCACCCACCTGCCTGACATTGTCTTTGTCATTGGTGGTGTCAGCTACCCAGTGCCAGCCAGAAGCTACATCCAGAAGGTGAGGAGCCCAGCTCCAGTGCTCATCATCACATCAGGGGACTTGTGGGACAGTGTCCCCAGTGACTAACCTGTGTGTGCCATCACAGCCACTCACTGCCAAGCCCACCTAGTTGGGAGGGGCCTCCCCCAAAACAAACACCTGCATAGCAAGAGGCAGTCTGGGACACCCACAGTCTGCACTAGAGGTTAAGAAATAATCACCCCGCACTGGCACAGTGCCTGGAACAGGGAGGGAGGAACAGCACAGGGCCTCTGCCCCATGGAACTTCAGTTCAACCAGGCCACTGAAACAGATGAACACAAAAATTTGCCTACAGCATCCTTGAAATGGGCCAAAGGAAGAGTGACAGGCAGGGTTGCTGGGGACAGTCCCAGCATCTTGTCCCACCATGGTTACTAACAATACTCCTTTCCCTTCTCCAAACTGTGCTGGTTTGGATCAAAAATGATCTGATCACCCTAGTCCAGGTTACAACTTCACCTTGCTAAGCCTGTTCCCTCCTCTACAAAGCAGAGGAACAGCTTCACCCTTCATGGGGTGCTTGGGATTTTGACATGAAGAAGGATGTGCAGGGCCCACAGAGCATCTGCATGTATTTGAGGCCCATAGGAGAACAGGGAGGCTGGGTGGGTTAGAACAGGGACGTAAACAACCCTGAGCTGTAGCCCTGTAGAGGTAGGAGGAGGCCTGCTTGGATTGGGGGCAGGTCGAGACTGAGCTCCTCTCGAATGTCACCCCAGCGAGCTGGGTAGACAAGTCAGCAGACCAGGTAATATGATGAGACAGTTCTTGTAGGGTAACAACCAAAGAAAGTCATCCACCCTATCCTGGAGTGGTTAAGAAGTCCAAGCCTGGGTCCAGGAAAGCAGGGGTGGGGGTCCTGGAATTCAGTCTCTAAGAACAAGGGAGGTAACGCGGGGAAGGAAGGAGCAAACAGAGTCAGAGGGAGAGATCACGGCAGTCCTGGGTCTTGGACGAGCAGCTGCAGGAGACAGAGAGGAGAAAACAAGCTGAGACACCACCATGTCTGGGTATAGAAGGGGCAGCAAACAATGACTGAGACTGACAACTGTGTGTTTCTGTCATCTTCTCCAGGTGGCATTCAACACCTGTGTCAGCACCTTCAAGAGTTTGCCAGACAACGAGTTCAGCTCAAAGACCTGGATCTTGGGAGATGTTTTCCTTAGGCTATATTTCAGTGTTTATGATCGGGTCAACAACAGGGTTGGCCTAGCTCCCGCAATATAAATGCTGGCCCTGCTCCAGAAAGCAGCCAAGCCCACCCCAAACACAAACTCAAACACTTCTCTAGGGAATTCTCACCCAGAGGAGTTGATGTGAGTTGTCTTTGGTGTTCTTCAAAGTCCTAATCTCTCAGTGGACAATAAAAGATTTTATTTTCAATTGGTACTAATACTAATGGTCTCATATCCTTGGGTTGGGGAGCTACAAGAGAATGAAGCAGGGCTCTGAGATCCAGTCCCGATCACAAGTGAGAGAAGCCCAGTCCAGCTGGCTAGAATGAATAGGGAGACTTATTAGGGAAAGATTCCAGAAGAGTTGCAACAACCAGAGCAGGTCCAAAGATCTGGATGACTGGACCAAAGATATCAAAAACCACCCACTCCCTATTTACCTCCTTCCTTTCCTTCTTTCATCTGATTCTCTTTCCCTGACAGCTTTCCTTTCCCAGGCTTCTATGCAAAGTAGAAATCTTTGCCACTAACTGCCCCAGGGTTTTCCATCCTTAAGAAAAGAAAAAAGCCCAGAAAGCAGCTCAGATGATGAAGAAAGAGTTAATCAGAATTGGTTGTTGTTGTTGTTGTTGTTTTTGAGACAGAGTCTCACTCTGTAACTCTCGGTAGAGTGCCATAGGATCATAGCTCACAGCAACCTCAAACTCCTAGGCTCAACAGATCCTCCCCTCTCAGCCTCCAGAGTAGCTGGGATTACAGGCATCCGCCACAATACCTGGCTAGTTTTTGTATTTTTGGTAGAGACAGGGTCTCACTCTTGCTCAGACTGGTCTCAAAGTCCTGAGCTCAAGCACTCTCCCCACCTCGGCCACCCAGATTGCTGAGATCACAGGTGAGAGTCACTACTCCCAACTGGTTACAAATGGTAAATAGCAACTGAGCTTAATGGAGACTCAAATTTGTAAAATTCGCTTTTCAGCTATGTCTCCATGGAACCACTAAGTAATGTCTCTCTTGTTAGAAACCACCAATAAGAATAAGGACAATAGATCCAATTAATTTATTGAGGGCTTTCTGTACATTATTTCATTATCTCCCCCCATTCCATGCCAGGTGGGTAACGTTGTCCCCCCTGCCCAGATGAGAGTAGTCTCCTCAGATTTGTCTGGCTCCAGCACTCTGTGCAAAGCACATAATAGGCAAATACACGTTGAATAAATAAATGAAGGCTGGGCACCATAGTGGGCTCCTATAGTCCCAGATTCTTGGAAGACTGAGGCAAGAAGATCACTTGATCCCAGGGGTTTTTGGTTGTTGTTTTTGAGACAGAGTCTCACTTTGTCACCCTCAGTAGAGTGCTGTGGCATCATAGTTCACAGCAACCTCCAACTCTTGGACTTAAGCAATTCTCTTGCCTCAGCCTCCCAAGTAGCCAAGACTACAGGCGTCCACCACAATGCCTGGCTATTTTTAGAGATGGTGTTTCGCTCTGGCTCAGGGTGGACTCCAGCCTGTGAGCTCAGGGCAATCTACCCACCTCAGCCCCCCAGAGTGCTAGGAGAGCCCAGGAGTTTCAGATTGGAGTGAACTATGGTGATAATGCTATGGCACTCTAGGCCAGGTGACAGAGCGAAACTCATTCTCCCAAATAAAATAAATAAAAATAAATCAATGAGTGGATTGTAAGTGCTCCCACTAGAGCACTCTGCTGCTTCTCAGGCAGGAGACACATCTGGTATCTACATGTTTTATTTCCATTCTGTCAACTATAGGAGGTCAAGGTTTGCTTCCCTAAAAGTGCCCAGTTGCCAGGCTGGAGCTGGTGTCTATTAATGAGCCACACTCCTTGAGGCTCTGTATTTATGGCTCCTGGCATCTCCATGAGGAGGAATTATGATCTTCACAGCAAAAACCTGCCCTCCTCTGCTTTTACCCTTTGCATACCAAGTAGCTTTATAGCCTCTGGTGAGAGAGAATATGGAGGATAAAAATGGCTCTTACTGAATGAAAAATTTTTTCTCTTCAAAACTTTTTAGAATTGTAGGATCATGGCTCAGCACCTGTAGCACCGTAGTCATGGCGCCAGTCACATACACCAAACTTGGCGGGTTCAAACCCAGCTCAGGCCAACTAAAAAACCAACAACAACTGCAACAAAAAATAGAGAGGCTTTGTGGCAGGCGCTGGTAGTTCCAGCTACTTGAGAGGCTAAGACAAGAGATTTACTTGAGCAAAGAGTTAGAGGTTGCTGTGAGCTGGGAGGCCAAGGCATTCTATCAAGGTTGACAAAGTGAGATTCTGTCTTTAAAAAAAAATGGGGAAAAAAATAGAATTGTAGGATCTCTGTGATGTATCGAACCTCAGGAAGATAACTGAATTAAATGATTCCCACTTCTAGTTTGTATCAAAGTTCCTAAGTTTAAAAGACCTTTTGATATTTAATGCCTATTACCTGGGATTCATTTCAGAGCTTCCGTAAGAATCTCATTCTATTCTTCTCATCATTTTACTGTTATTTCATAAGAAGTGAGAAGAAATTGGAGCAACTGACTATAACTTCTATCAGTAGATCATGTTCAGCAAGTGCCCTCAGTCCTCAGTGATACTATTAGCCTGAACTTATAATTTTGGTAAAGTGAAAAAAGTATCAAAACATATTAAGAAATAAAACACATCTATGGGGGGGGCTAAAGATAGCTCTTGAACACTCCTTGTAAGAGTATAAATTGGTACAATTTTATGGAGATGATTTTTCCTTAAAATACATATAGTCTTTGTCCCCACAGTTTCATTTCTAAGATTTAGGCTAAGGCAGTGGTCACAAATGCCCATGAACATGAATGAGGAAGAATATAATCCTATCCAAGAGAAAATTCTAGACCCTCCCATTGTGTCCAATGTGCAGAGGAACAATCATGCCACCATCTCAAGTTGGGTCTTAGAAAAATTTTTCATGTCATGAGAAATACGATGTGAAGAGAAGAGACTGCAGGACAGCATGACCCCAGGCTTGCTAGGCACAGAAGACAGTACTGTGCAGTGGCCAGCTAGGCAGGTCTCAGAGCCCTCTGATTGTGTTCAAAACCCAGCTCTGACCGAAACCAGACATGCGACCTTAGCAAAATTCCTATCTGGACATCCATTTCCTATTCTGTAAATCTTGAATAAGAATAGTCCATTTCAGTAGGGGTGAGAGTAGGAATGCTAATGAGTACAGAATTTCTTCCCAGAGTATTGAAAATGTTCTGAACTTAAATCATGGTGGTAGTTGTACAATTCCAGGAACATAGTAAAGACCACTGAGCTGTACACCTTACATGGGAGAATTTATGATATGTGAAATGCATCACAATAAAGCTGTACAATTACAGAAACTGAAAAAAACAAAACCTCAGGAAAGAATCATCTCTTTCTTCTCCAGCTATGGGAAAGAGTAAAGGAATTAATGATATGAAACCTGTAGAATGGGGCCCGTCACACAGTTCATGAGCTATCACTGTTTGAAATATACATCAAAGACCAAAGGTTAACAGTTACTTGAAAGATATCACAAGCATTATCTCCAGAAGGCAACGCTATGGGCAATTTCTCCTCTCTTCTTATGCTTCTCTTACTTGTTTTTTTTCTTTTTTTTTTTCAATGATTACTTTTAAGATCACAGGAAAGTTAAGCATTATTTTATGAAAGAAAGTGAAAGACCTAGGGCAGAGAGAAGACCTTATGTTTTCTGGGGTTACCTGGGTTCCTACTGCAGTCAATTATTTCCTGGAGAAATAAAGCATCTCAGAGCGGAGGGTCGGTGGAGCACTGCCACCTAGTGGCAAAGATAGATATTACACATACAAGGTGGGACAATTAAATTCCCCAACTTGTCCTAGAAAAAGTGCTACATAGCTCTTTGCTGACTATCACTACAGCCACCTTCAAAGTACTCCCCTTGGGGAGTTGTGCAGAGACACTAGAGCCTAGTCCACCCTTCAAAGCAATTTTGGAACTCATTTTCTGGAATGGCCATCACAGCTGTTGTTGTATGAGGTCTGACAATTAAGTTCTTGAACTCATCCTAGAAAAAGTGCTTAGAAGAGCTGGACAGGTGCTGGTGCCACTGCATAGCCTTCTAATGGGGGTACTTCAAATGTGACTGCAGTGCTATTCAGCAAAGAGGTATATAGCAGATTTTCTAGGATGGGTTCAAGAACTTAAGAGTCTAAACTCGTACACACACACAGACACATGGTAGATCTCATGCCTACCCATTGGTTCCATCTACTTGAATGGCACTTTAATGACTTAAAACCACTCTCATATAAACTCTCCTGCTTCGTTAGTCTGGCCAAAGGTTTATCTATTTTGTTTAATTTTTCAAGAAACCAACTCCTTGTTTCATTAATTTTCTGAATGATTCTTTTGTTTTCAATTTCATTGGTCTCTGATTTAATTTTGGATATTTCTTTTCTTCTGCTGGGTTTAGGCTTGTGAATTCTTGATGTGCTCTCTTTCTGTTTTTCAAATGCAGGCACCTGAAGTGATAAATTTTCCTTTCAGAACTGCTTTTTCAGTATCCCACAGGCTTTGGTAGCTTGTGTCTTCATTGTTGTTGTGCTCAAGGAAGTTAATGATTTCCTCTTTTATTTCTTCCTGCACCCAATGTCTTGGTACAAAAGGTTGTTTAATTTCCATGCTTTGTGTTGAGTTGAACATTTTTGTTGGAGTTGAGTTCCTCCTTTAGTGCCTTGTGGTCTGAGAAGATACAAGGTAAAATGGCAATTCTTTTGATTCTGTTGAGGTTTGTTTTGTGTCCTAGGATATAATCAATTTTGGAGAATGTTCCATGGGCCAATGAGAAGAATGTATATTTGTTATCTATAAGATGGAGTGTTCTATATGCATCTATCAAGCACAGTTGTTCTAGGGTCTCATTTAAGTGTCTTATATCTTT
>NW_003852796.1:28978-30994 GCF_000181295.1 Otolemur garnettii
AAAAAAAAAAAAAAATTTCCTGTTATTATCTTTTATAGAATATCATATTGCTCACACTGAGTAAGATCTGTCTCAAGAATCTGGGAGCATTTAAGTTTGATGCATAAATATTTAGAATTGAAATGTCTTCTTGTTGTATTTTACCCTTGACAAATATAAAGTGACCATCTTTGTCTTCTTTGACTTTAGTTGCTTTAAATCCATATGTATCTGAAAATAAGATTATGACTCCTTTTTTCTTCTGAATCCATTTGTCTGAAAAATTGTCTTCCAACACTTAAGTCAGAGTTTTAATTTGTCTTTGGAAATTAGGTGTGTTTCCTGCAGACAGCAAATGGATGGCTTGTGTTTTTGAATCCAGTCAGTCAATCTATGAATCTTCAGTGTGGAATTCAAGCTATCAACATTTATCGAGATAATTGATAAATGTGATAATGTTCTATTCATCTCATTTGTTAGAGTCCATTGCTTAGTTTTATCTTTTGCATCATTGTGGAAGTTAGGTTCTTTCATTTAATTTCTGAGTTCTTCCTTTGCGGTTGATCCATTGTCATGGTCAGTGTGTAGAACATGTTGAAGTACTTCCTGTAGAGCTGGTCTTGTTGTGGAGAATTTCCTCAATCTTAGTGTATCAATAAATGATTTGATTTCTCTGTCAATTTTAAAGCTCAGCTTAGGAGGATATAGACTTCAAGGCTGGAAATTGTTCCGTTGAAGTAGACGAAAAGTAGATGAACCATTGTCTTCTTGTTTGGAAAGTTTCATTAGAGAAGTCAACAGTCAGCCTGATGAATTTGCCCCTGTAGGTCAACTGGGACTTACTCCTGGAAGCTTGTAGAAAAAACTTCTCTTGTAGCCTTTGGCCTGAGCTGAGTTTGAACCCACCACTTCCAGTATATGAGGCCAGTGCCCTATTCCTTTGAACCACAGGTGCCATCCCTTGCAGAATCTTTTCTTTTGTCTTGACTTTGGACAGGTTCATCACAATGTCCCTTAGAGAACCTCTGTTAGAGTTGAGGTGACCTGGGGTCCAATATCCCTCTGAAAGAAGTGTGTCATAATCTTTGGTGAAATTTGGGAAATTTTCATTTATAATATTCTCTAGCATGGCTTCCATTACCCTGGGGCATTCTTCTTCCCCTTCTGGGATACCTATAACTCATATGTTTGAATGCTTCATAAAGTCCAATAATTCTGTCGGTGAACATTCTGATTTCTCTCTCTTCTTTTCTGCCTCTTTGACTATCTGAGGTATCTCAAGAGCTTTGTCCTCTACCTCTGAGATTCTTTCTTCTGCATGGTCTAATCTGTTGTTGATACTTTCTATTGCATCTTTAAGTTCCCTAATTGACTGCTTCAGTTCTTTCAGCTCTGCTATATCCTTTCTATATTCTTCATATTGTTTATCTCTTATTTGATTCATTTTTTGCATTTCCTTTTGGATATTTACCATATTATCAGCAGTTTTCTTCATTGTTTCCATCATTTCCTTCATTGATTTCATCATCTGTATTCTAAATTCCCTTTCTGACATTTCTAACATTTCCTTAGAGGTGGAATCCTCTGCAGTAGCTCCCTCATAGTCCCTTGAGGGTATTGCCCAGGACTGGTTATTAATGTTTCCAGGAACATGATTCTTCCTCATCTTTGTATTATCTGCTGATTCTTCCTCATGAGTGTTTTCTTTTATCTTTTTCCTTGCTCTAATTTTCTTTTCACTTCCTCCTGCTCTTTTAGTTACCATGCCCCTGGCCTACAGTTTTGATGATTCCTTTTGGTACATGAACAGAAAGATGAGAAGATTGAAGAGCAAGAAGGGAAAAAAGATTTTAAAAAAGAGAGAGGAACAAGCGATCCCATCTCAGGGGAGATGGGTGGGAAAGGGACTTGAATAGAAATTACATCTAAAGAAGATAGGCGCATGGCCTACAGATATATGAAAAAATGCTCTCCATCCTTAATCATCAGAGAAATGCAAATCAAAACTACTTTGAGGTACTACCTAACCCCAGTAAG
>NW_003852796.1:31420-34057 GCF_000181295.1 Otolemur garnettii
CTATTATGAAACTAATTTATACCTTTTATATGAAAGCTATAACCTAATAACAGCCTAAGAATACGGGGAGGAGAAGGGAGAGGGGAGGGGGAAAGGGTGGAGTGAGGGGGATTGGAGTGATCACTTCTTAGGTTTATTTTACAAAGGTACAAGTGAATCTTTCTAAGAGTAGAATGTGAACGTTTTAAAATAATAACTAAGAAAATGACATGAAGGCTATGTTAACCAGTTTGATGGAAGTGTTTCGGTTTGTGTGTGAAAACCCCACACTGTATCCCAGAAGTGCATTAATGTACATAGTTACCATTCAATAAAAAAAAAAGAAAATGTTCTTCTTAGCAAAGTAACTCAAGAATGAAAGAAAACGTATCCAATGTACACAGCCCTATTTTGAAACTAATTCATAGATTTCATAGGAATGTCATAACCTAATTGTAGTCTTAGAATATGGAAAGGGGGTCAGAGAGGGGATATGAGGGGGTATAATGGGGGGAGAGAGGGTGATTGGTGGGGTCACCTCTATGGTTTATCTTACAAGGGTACAAGTGAATCTTTCTAAAAGCAGAGTATGAATGTCTTAACTCAATAACTAAGAAAATGACATGAAGGTTATGTTAACAGTTTGATGAGAGTACTTCAAAATGTATATGAAAACAGCACACTATACCCCATGATTGCATTAATGTACACAGTTATGCTATAAGAAATTAAAAAAGAGAGAGAGAGAAAGGAGAAGGGGTGAGTAAAGGGGAATATTGACAAAAAGAAGAGATGCACAGAAAGAGGGAGATAGGACCAATATAAGTGTACAGTAGGGTACTTAGACCCAAACTTAAAAACCCCCTACCTCTGGGGGTAGCAGGTTGGGTGATTCCCTTCAGGTCAGCAGCTCATTGCTAGCTTGCTCAGACACAGTACACCATGTCCACCAAGTAGAGAGAAAAGACAAAATGCTATAAATCCAACCAAAACATGCAAACAGAAAACTTTATGGGATAAACTTGGGGGAAAACCCAATTAATAAGGGTAGAATCATTACCAAAAATGTAGTTTTGATTGATAAAGAAGTTAACAATGGAAAACTATATTTAAACTAGAAAAATGAGGAAAGAAAAAAATAGAAAACTCTAGAGGAAAAATATTGAAATTAAAAAAACAAAACAAAAACAAAGCAGTATATATAACTTCTGGAATATTATCTGGGCAACAGGTGATCTTCTGGGGTATGAGATGTTAATCACAATGCTGATACAGCTACACAAGATGGAGACTGGAGGCCTATGCTGATTTCTCAAATCCTGCAGGGTGGAGAGCCTAAATCTCTCAGCCTGCTTAAAAGGCACTTTAAACTGCTAACCTTGGCTAAGCAGAAACTTTCCCAGGAAGGCACTTGTGGCTGGGATCACTCCTGAAGTGGCTGTCCACTTACCCAGTGTGCCAAAACCGGTCTCACTCTATGCCCCTGAGGACCAAGGCTGTAAGGCAACTCAGTCCCTGCCTTTAGGCTGCTCAATCCCTAGATTACTCACCCAAAGTCTCCCTCCTAATCCTTGCTCTGCAACCCTGAGGGCAGAGCTTGACAGGGCAGTTCTCCCACAATGGCTCCACACAGCCCACAGCCGAACACTATTAGCTCCGTCAGGCTCAGTGGCTCAGTCTGGGGCCCTAGACAATGCTTAAAGTCCTCCACACTTTTGCCCAACTTCTGCCAAGGTAGTTCCACTGAGTGTCAAGTCCAAAAAAAACAGAGAAGATCACAGGTAAGACCTTTCCAGTTTGCAATCTCATTGCTATTGTACTTACAGCTGTCTGAAGGATTAGACCGAAAAAACACACACAACCACTTGCCAGTTCTCCACTGCTTCTGTCCTCCTTATGGGGCCCAGAAGTCTCTCACTGACTCCTGTGTCCCCAAAGGGATGTTGTTTTGGGGCAGCTCCCACCATCCAGAGATGCCTGGAGTCTTCTCTCCCCAGTTTCACTGAGCCCAGTTGCAGGGAAGCTATTACTCAATCACCATCTTGATCGTGTTCCCAAACCTCATTATTTTTTTTTTAATCCTTAAAGGTTATAGTTTTATTGCTCTATAAGACATTAACCAGTTTTACATCTAAATTAGTAACCTTGTTTTTTTTTAATTAAATGATAGCTGTGTACATTAATGCAAACATGAGGTATGGTGTAGTGTTTTCATATACAATTTGAAATATTTTCATCAAACTGGTTAACATAGGCTTTATGTCATTTACTTAGTTATTGTGTTAAGACATTTATACTCTAGTTTTAGAAAGATTCACTTATACCCTTGCAAGACAGACCATAGAGATGATCTTTACAATCACCCTCCCTCCACCCATCCACCCCCTCCCCTTCCCTCCGTCAACCCCTCACCATATTCTTGCTCTAGAATTAGGTTGTAGCTTTCATTTTAGAACTATAAATTAGTTTCATAATAGGGTTCTGTACATTGGATACTTTTTCTTCCATTCTTGTGATACTTTGCTAAGAAGAACATTTTCCAGCTCCATCCATGTGAATATGAAGGATGAAAAGTCTCCATCTTTCTTTATGGCTGCATAGTATTCCATGGTGTACATATACCACAGTTTGTTGATCCATTCGTGGATCGATGGGCAC
>NW_003852796.1:34582-36952 GCF_000181295.1 Otolemur garnettii
CTTGCCTTACTTACTGTGTTCTTGGCTGTGCAGAAGCTCTTTAGTTTGATCAGGTCCCAATAGTGTATTTTTGATGTTGCTTCCATTGTCCGTGGGGTCTATCTCATAAAAAATTCACCCAGGTCGATTTCTTCCACTGTTTTCCCTACACTTTCTTCTAGTATTTTTATGGTTTCATGTCTTAAGTTTAAATCTTTAATCCAATGAGAATCTATCTTAGTTAATGGTGAAGGTGTGGATCCAGTTTCATTCTTCTACAAGTTGCCAGCCAATTCTCCCAGCACCATTTGTTAAATAGGGAATGATTTCCCCATTCAATGTTTTTATTTGGTTTGTCAAAGATGAGGTAACAGTAGGTAGCTGGATTCATCTGTTGGCTTTCTATTTTGTTCCATACATCTACCTCTCTGTTTTCATGCCAATATCATGCTGTTTTAATCACTATCGATTTATAGTATAGTCTGAGGTTTGTTGGCATGATTCCTCCTGCTTTGTTTTTATTCCTGAGTAATGTCTTGGCTAGTTGAGGTTTTTTCTGATTCCATTTAAAATGAAGTATTATTTTCTCAAGATCTTTAAAGTATGACAGTGGGGCTTTAATGGGGATTACATTAAAATTGTATACTACTTTGGGTAATATGGACATTTTAACAATGTTGATTCTTCCTAGCCATGAGCATGGTATATTTTTCCATTTGTTAACATTTTTGGCTGTTTCTTTGCTTAGACTTTCATAGTTCTCTTTATAGAGATCTTTCACATCCTTTGTTAGGTATACTCCAAAATATTTCATCTTCTCTGGCACTACTTTAAATGGAATAGAGTCCTTGACTGTTTTTTCAGCTTGGCTGCTGTTGGTATACATAAAGGCTACAGATTTATGAGTGTTGATTTTGTATCCTGATATGCCACTGTATTCCTTGATCACTTCTAAGAGTTCTTTAGTTGAATCCCTAGTGTTTTCCAGATATACAATCATATCATCTGTGAAAAGTGAAAGTTCAATCTCTTCTGTTCCTATATGGATATCCTTAATTGCCTTTTCTTCCCAAATTGCAATAGCTAGAACTTCCATTACAATGTTAAAGAACAATGGCGACAATGGGCAACCTTGCCTGGTTCCTGATCTGAGTGGAAATGATTTCAGTTTAACTCCATTCAATACGATATTGGCTGTGGGTTTACTGTAGATGGCCTCTATCAACTTGAGAAATGTCCCTTCTATACCAATTTTCTTAAGTGTTCTGATCATGAACGGATGCTGGATATTATCAAAAGCTTTTTCTGCATCAATTGAGAGAATCATATGGTCTTTGTTTTTTTATTTGTTTATGTGATGAATTACATTTATAGATTTACGTAGGTTGAACCATCCTTGAGATCCTGGGATAAAACCCACTTGGTCGCAGTGTATAATTTGTTTGATGTGTTGCTGGATTCTGTTGGTTAAGATGCTGTTGAATATTTTCACATCAATATCCATTAGTGATATTGGTCTATAATTTTCCTTTCTTGTTGGGTCTTTTCCTGGTCTGGGAGTCAAGGTGATGTTTGCTTCATAGAATGTGTTGGATAGTATTCCATCTTTTTCTATATTTTGGGAAAGGTTGAGTAGTATGGGTACTAGTTCCTCTTTAAAGGTTCAGTAGAATTCTGACGTGAAGCCATCTGGTCCCAGGCCTTTTTTTTTGTGGGAGATTTTGTAGATCTGATGCTATTTCAGAACTTGATATAGGATATTCAACATTTCCACTTCATTCTGGCTAAGTTTTGGGAGGTAGCATGCTTCCAAGTATTGGTTGATTTCTTTCAGATTTTCATATTTCTGGGGAAAAAGTTTCTTGTAATATTCATTGAGGATTTTTTGAATTTCTTTTTTTTTAATTGAATGGTAACTATGTACATTAATGATTTTTTGAATTTCTAGGGGGTCTGTTGTTATTTCATCTTTACTGTTTCTGATTAATGAGATTAGAGATTTTACTCTTTTTTTCTTGGTTAGTTTGGCCAAAGGTTTATCTATTTTATTAACCTTTTCAAAATACTAACTTTTGGATTTATTTATCTGTTCTATAATCCTTTTGTTTTCAATTTCATTTAATTCTGCTTGAATTTTGGTTATTTCCTTTCTTCTTCTGGGTTTGGGATTGGACTATTCTTCCTTTTCCAGTTGCTTGAGATGTCCCAATAAGTTGTTGACTTCCTCTCTTTCTGTTCTCTTGAGGAAGGCTTGCAGAGCTATAAATTTCCCTCTTAGGACTGCCTTTGCAGTATCCCAGAGGTTCTGACAACTCATCTTCATTATCATTTTGTTCTAATAATTTGGTAATTTCCTTCTTGATCTCGTCTATGACCCATCTATCATTCAGC
>NW_003852796.1:37091-49900 GCF_000181295.1 Otolemur garnettii
AAATGTGTATTCAGTTTTGTTAGGATGAAATGTTCTGTAGATGTCTGATAAGTCCAGAAGTTGGATAGTTAAATTTAAATCTAAGCTTTCTTTGCTAAGCTTCTGATCCGAGGATCTATCCAACACTGCCAAAGGAGTGTTGAAATATCTCACTATGATAGAGCTGGGAGAGATCAAGTTGCTCATGCCTGTTAGAGTATCTCTTATAAATTGAGATGCATTCTGGTTGGGTGCATAGATATTGATAATTGAAATCTCATCATCTTGGGTATTACCCTTAACAAATATAAAATGGCCATCCTTATCTTTGCTTATTTTTGTTGGTTTAAACCACAATGAATCTGCAAGTAAAATTGCAACATCTGCTTCTTTCTGCTTTCCATTTCCCCCAGAATATAGATGGCCATCCCTTCACCCTAAGTCTGTATGTATCTTTTAAAGTAATATGTGATTCTTAGATAGAAAAGATATCTGGTCTGGTCTGAGTTTCTGTATCCAATCAGCCAATCTATACCTCTTTAGAGGACAATTTAAGCCATTCATATTGATTGAAATTATTGATAAGCCTGGTAAAATTTGGGGCATTGAGTTGCTCAAAAGTCCAGTAGACATTTTTAATCCTTTTGCCACTGTGGAAGTCGGAATTTCATCAAAAGTTTCTGAGTGAGTTTACTTTTGTGGTGGGGGATTGCAGTGGTCATTATGGAGGATAGGTTTGAGAATTTCCTGCAGAGCTGGTTTAGTTATGGCAAATTTCTTCAACATGTGGATGTCATTAAAGTATTTAATTTCTCCATCATAGATGAAACTCAGTTTAGCTGGATAGAGGATCCTGGGTTGGAAGTTGTTTTGTTTTAGGAGATTAAAAGTTGCTAGCCATCCTCTTCTAGCCTGAAAAATTTCAGCAGGAAGATCTGCAGTCATTCCAATACTCTTTCCTTTGTAGGTTATGGTTTTCTTACATCTAATTGCTTTCAGAATTTTCTCTTTCATATTAACTTTGGTGAAGTTAATTATGATGTGCCTGGGGGATGTCTTGTTCGGGTTGAGTGGTGCTGCGGTTCTGAAACTATCTGCTATCTGAATTTCAGAATATCTCAGAATGTCTGGAAAGTTCTCTTTCAAAATTTCATGAAGAAGAGCCTCTGTGTTTTGTGAGGCAGCTTCGTCGCTTTCAGGGATTCCTATCAGGTGAATATTAGTTATCTTTGAATTATCCCAGAGCTCTCTGAGAGAAAGATCCATTTTTGCTTTCCATTTCTTTTCATCTTTGCACTCTTGGGCTTGTTCAAAAGCTTTGTCTTCAATGTCAGAGATCCATTCTTCAGCCTGTTCCACTCTGTTATGAAGAGAGTCTACCGTATTTTTCAAATCTTTGAGGGCTACAAACTCTTGCCTCAATATTTCAAAATCTTTGATCATTTTATCTTTGAATTGTTGAATTCTTGAGTCATCTTTTGAATAATTTCTTGAGACATTTTTTGAATAATTTCTTGAAGTTCTAGCTCTTTCCTTTCTTCCATTCTGTTAATCTTATTTAATATCCACATTCTGAACTTGATTTCTGTCATCTTAGCCATCTGTTTATGGGTTGGATCTTCAGATGCATTTGCCACATCCTTCCTTGTGGGGGTGGGGGTTGATCTACTCTGGTTATTTGTACTACTGGAGTTTTTCCACTGACTCCGCCCCATGCTGGAATTACTCTGTTTGGCTAGGTGAGCAGGTAAGAGGAAGTTGGGTTGGGGGCTCCGGGAGTAGTATTTTACTAGTCTTTTTGGGCAAAGGCTGGGACTGGTGTCTGTACCTTTTCCCCTAGAGCTTTGCCAAGGATGTGTATAATGCTACAGTCTGAGAGCCTGGGGGCCTGCTTGTCTCTATCTTGTTTTTGGCTGGTCTCTGTTCTACCTTAGAAAATCAATTACTGTGGGTTAACATCTCGGCTGTGGAGAAATATCAGCGATTAAGTCACTGCTCCCCTCGCAGGCAACAGCTGGGAAAGGAAAACCACACCTTCCCTCAACCACACCCCCAGGGTATCACTTTAGATAGTTCTCAGGTGATTGGCCCAGTTCAAGTGATCTAAATCAAGTGTCCCAGTCAACACTGGTCTCAAGTGGGGGGGTTCAAGAGGTCTCTGGCAACTGTACAGCAGGGGTCTTCTGGCAGCTCAGGTATGACTTGCTCCAGTGTTCTGTGGGGTCAGAAGGACCTACCCAGCAAATAAATTATTCTAGGAATTTTGATGCCTCCTTCTCCACCTTGTACCTTCATCACACGCAGTCACTGGAGACCCCACAGGGCTGTGACCCAGTTGCCCAATAAGTGAATGTGGCAGGGCTTTGTGTCTTCAAGAATCAAAGTAGAGTCAATGCCAGCTCCACTTGGTTACTGCTGTTTGACCCCTGCCAGCAAAGGGAGCTGAGGCCTGTCTCAGGCACTCAGTGACAGCTGGAGAATGTTCCACCTGAAGACAATTTAGGCCTGAGAAAATCCAGAGAGCGCCAGAGATTCTCCCTCAACCACCAGTTAATTTGCCCAAGTCAAGAGATCCAAACCTATTGACCCAACAGTACCCACTCTCTGGTTGGAAAGATCAAAAGGTCTCCAGCAACTAGATAGAAGGAATTTACTAGTAGCTCAAGTGTGGCTCGCTCTGATGCTCTGAGCAGTCAGAAAGGCCCATTCAGTAGACAATTTGGAGTAAGGAGACTGATGTCTCTTTCCCCTCCTTACTCACCCTTTGCCACCAGACTCTGGTAACCTCAGTCTCTGGTAACCCCACTACCAGTCTCTGTTAACCCAGACTCTGTAACCCAGTCCTGTCCAATAGGCAAGTGAGTTGGGGTTTTGTGCCTGCCAGTGTCCAACTAAAGTCAATGAGTGTGTCAGGGTTTTGTGCCTGCCAGAGTCCAAGTAAAGTCAATGCCTCCTCCACTCAGTGATCACTCTTTGTTGCCAGCCAGCAGAGATAGTTGAAGCCTATCTGCCTCAGGCACTCAATGGGAGCTGGAGAATATTCTGCCTGGGCTCAATCTAAACCTGGAATTTGTTTTCTTGAAGTCGTGGTTTGCCTTGGTGGGGAAGATGTGCATTTATCTATCTCTTCTCTCAGCTCAGCTCCCCATTTTCAGCTTCATTGGGTTCTTCTGGCAGTTGTCTCTCCCCCTGAACTGGAGTTTATGTTGAAAGCTAGCTCCAGTCAGCTCTCGTCCCCTGTTTCTCCATATTCTTATTGAATGTGAAAATTGGAGTTAGGGAATATAGCCAACCCGAGGATTTAGCAAAGTACAAAACACATTGAAACCAAGCAGACAAATAAACAGACTAAAATGCTACCAGGCACACAAGCACACCGATGCCCAGACAATCAGAAACAAGTAAATAAACAGACAAAAAAGAAAACAAAACAAAAGACAAACCAACAAACAAACAAACAAACAACAAGATAGTAGTAATAAAAGATAACCACAAAAATGGCGGTCATAAAGTGATAGAAAAAACAAAAAGCAAACGAACAAAAAAGCAAAGAAGAAAGAAAGTCAAAAAAAAGAAAAGAAAAGGAGGGCACCACTAAGAAAAATACTGTTCTTTTGAATGTATACAAACAAATATATACAAACATACCTTTATAAATGCGGTGGGATTCCTGTTTAATTGGAATAGTTATGCTGCAATATACTTTCTAGACAGCAGGTGGCGCTGTAAGTGGTTCCCAGGCTAAAACCAAAAAAAAAAAAAAAAAAAAAAAAGTGGGGCGGGGGTCTTCGCTGGCAGTTTGCACAGAATCTCCCTACAACAGTTCCTATAAAGTGTAGGGCATCCTGGACCAGCGTCAGATGCCGGATGGCTGGCTGCAGGTGAGATGGCGCTCTCCATGCTCCTGGGAGGGGTGTTATGGAGAGATGAGTTTTACATTACATCTACATCCTGGCTGGCCACCCTCTCCTATCTGTCCTCCAAACTTGACACATGAGTCCACAGTTCGCCAGACTTTCCTCTCAACTCCTAGTTTCCCCTTGAACAGGAAATTGTTATGGTCTGTGGGAAAAGGACTGGGTGCTTTTTGTGCCCTCCACTTTCAGTCCATTTCTGTGGGGGAAAGGAGCTGGTTACCTCTGGTTCCTGCCACGGTGTGCACAAAAGACTTTTCAGTGTTTGCAGGAAGGGAACCAACTCCCCCTGTGGGTCACCACATCAGTGCAGCTCTACACAGACTTCCAAAATTACAGGATGGATCAGTTCCTGAGCGGAGTCCCTTACCCTCAAATTTCTACCTGATTGCTTGGATCCCTGATGCCCCAAACTGGGTCCAAATGGATCCCCTTTCTGGCTGCCAAATTCCACTCAGGAGTCCACACCTCACCACTCTCTCTGTGAAACACCCAAACTCCCCATGTATTGGGCACAGAAGTCCTTTGTAGTGGAGGGATTGGTTTCTGCCTCTCAGGGTGCCAGCTACAGACCTGGCACTGCAGGTCGCAGCTGCCTCCAGTCATAGCTGGTGCCATTTCAGCTGCTGCCTTGAGTTTTTTCTGGCAGGCACCATAGGTCTGAGCTACACTTCCAATCCAGCAATTCACCTCCTTGCTGCACGCCCTGCACTGCTTGTCCATGCCAGCACTCCACATGGAGAAAGATCCAGCTCTCCCACTCTCACTTGAAACCACAAGGAGAGTGGATCCAGGGATGCATCCCCTCTGCCATCTTGCTCCCAGTAAAACCTCATTATTTTTAAAGCGGGTTTGCTTGTTACTGTAGCACACACTGACTGCCCATTCTGACTAATGTAATGTGTCAGTTACGCTCATGATCCTTGCAATCTAATATGGACATGTGATATACACTTTGTTAAACCACTATGATGCCAGCACTGCCCTCTTTGACTAACCTTTCTTTTCCTATGCCCACTTGGTAAAGTTCTTTCATTTCCTGGGACTCAGTTGCCACCTCCACTAGGAAGCCTTCCTAACCATCCATTCAAGGCAGCATAGGGCAGCCCCATTGCAGGAGTTCTGCAAACTTTTATTGTCAGCCTGTTTTTCTAACCTTTTTCTACTTCAAGGCCACCACTTGCCCACTCAAGGCATTTGGTAGACTCAAAAAGAGAGAGCCCTTCCAAATGGCTGCAGCTCCACAGGACCATGACTTGGCAGGGGAACACAGACAGGACTTTAGCCCCTGCCCATAAACCTTTCTCTTATTAATCTGCCTTAATTGTGAGTTGATCTTTAAGTAAACCAAACAAGGATAAATAGGTGAGTTTCGCAATGATCGCTACAATGAAGAAAAAGGAAAGAAAGTTATAGATGCCAGTAGCCCATGAAGAAGAAATAAGATAAGGGTTTCAACTATCAAAGTCTGACCAGAAAATGCAGACTACTCTATAAATCAGTGCCACACCAGCTTACAAGGGTCAGTATTATATGAAATCGGAAGAAAGGCTGTAGGGCTGCCAAGCTGGGCACAAGTCTGCACCAACTGGTACCACTGCCTCCTGCTGCCTGGGGCCCCTCCAGCTGGGACTTCCCCCTCTATGCCTGGCCTCTGACAGGGTTAGCTTCCAATGTTGCCTTCTTGCTACCATGAGGGAGCAGTGGAGCTAGGCTTTAGGAGGAAGTAGAAAAAAACTTCGGGCCTCTGAGAGTTACCCATAGAACCCAGCAGCAGTGAATGCAAAGATGCATTCTCTGACTTTCCCTCCTCAGAGCTCCCCAAGCCTGTGCCAGGCAGGAAGAGAATTGCCTGAGAACCAGAAGCCCTAGGCCCAGTCCTGCACTAACTTACCTGCCAACCTTTTGGTAAGTTGTTACCTGAGCTTAGAGTTTCCCCATCTCCAGTACATTGGACTTGTCCAACAAGTGCAATAGTTCAGACTGAATGCCAATGTGGATTAGGGGAACACATGGCTGTGGGATAGAGAGGGGGCCACATCTAGTGGTCAGCAATGTTGTGATTCACTGGTCATGTCTGCCTTGGACTTGAATGGACAGTGAAGATGCCATGTCACTGCCATCCCGGCACTAGAGGACCTCTGTGCTCCTGCCCAGTGGAACATTCCACCACTCAGATTCAATGGGATAATATTGCACAGCTTCACGACATATGCTACCAACTGGGAAGCTGTGAATTCTCCAACAGAACGTTCATTATGTTGATGAATTTCAACACCTTTCCTAAAGGAGTGGACCACAACAAAAGAATTCTACTTTATCTAACCCATGCCGAGAAGAGCTAGATAAATTAGATAATATTTTTCTGTTAGAGATGTTTTGGATGGTCTGTTCGTTTGCTGTCCAGCTTGAGATGATGCCAGTGCCAGACAGTAATCAGTCAAAGGGCGACTGCATGTGGTGGTCCCTCTTTCCCATGGCACACAAGCACTGAGCACTATCACCTCCATGACTAGAGCAGAAAACCCCACAAGAAAAATAGAGCCTCCAGTATCAGTTTACTGGAAGATATGAGAGGGCCTGGACCACTGTTAGGTGCCGCGGCAGTCCTAGCTCACTCCTCCCCACATCCAGCTGTTTTCTGTTTAAACTGGGCTTTAAATTGGCCCACTGCACACATCCCACTGCCAGAGAAACCCTCTTCTGACTTCCTGTTCCACTCTGCAGGCCCTCTGGCTCACTCCTAGGCCTCCATTCCCATCCCAGACCCTCTCAGGTCCTGCACCAGCTGCCCTCCTCTCTGTCATTTAGTTCCAAATCCTTCCTCCTTTCCTTTCAAAACATCCCCACCACTTCAGGGCTTTGCTCCCGCCCTGCCCAGGCCCCTGTCCCTTCCCTGCAGATGACACTAAGGAAGAAGCCAGGATTGGAGATCCCCAACTGGTTGTTCCTAAAACATGTCTCATCCCCTCTACTTCAAGGCCTGAACCAGCTCCTCAAAGGCACAGGTTGGGTGATCAAGCGACACTGATTGTGGTGGGAGAGTTAGGGGCACCAGATCCCAGTTTCCCCACGTCCAGGGCAAGGGCAGCAGGCAGAGGAGGCTCGAAGCACCTTGACCAGTTCAGCCCCACCCAAATCTGCCTTGCACAGACCCCTTCAGATACCACTAAAGACAGAAATTTGGAAATGAAAGTTTCCAACTTATTCTTTTTTAAAAGTATTATCACCGCACTTTAATTTACAACTTATTATAAAAAGAATGAAACATAAAAAGTGAGTAGTATCATGGACCCAATATTCTCTCACTTGGCATCAAGAATTACACCGTTCCACAAATCTTTGTTTCATCTGAATTCTCATTTTTAAAATTTGTATTGTTTTCTAATTTTTGTAATATTTTAAGGCAGACATCTTACCATTTCTCTGTAAATATTTTATTGTACATCTCTAAAAGATAAGAACCTTTTTTGAAATGTGTGGATGTGGCTCGGCACCTGTGGCTCAAGCAGCTAAGGTGCCAGCCACATACACCTGAGCTGGCAGGTTCGAATCCAGCCCAGCCCACCAAACAACAATGATGGCTGCGACCAAAAAATAGCTGGGCATTGTGGCGGGCACCTGTAGTCCCAGCTACTTGGGAGGCAGAGGCAGGAGACTCGATTGAACCCAATAGTTGGAGGTTGCTGTGAGCGGTGATGCCATAGCACTCTACCGAGGGTGACAGCTTTAGACTCTTTTTTTTTTTTTTTTTTTTTGCGACAGAGTCTCACCACTTTGTCACTCTTGGTAGAGTTCTCTGGCATCATAAGTCACAGCAACCTCAAATTCTTGGGCTCAAGCCATCCTCTGGCCTCTGTCTCCCAAGGAGCTGGGACTATAGGCACTGCCACAACACCTGGTTATTTTTAGACACAGGTCTAGCTCTTGTTCTGGTTGGTCTCGAATTCCTGAGCTCAGGCAATCCACCCAACACAGCCTTCCAGAATGCTAGGCATTACAGGCATGAGCCACTGCAGCCGGTCCTTTCTTTGAACTAAAGAATATTCCTTGGAGCTGACACCATTTCATTTCTTTTCCCATTTGTGTTATACTTCATTTGGAACCACTCTCTGCACTGTAGCTTAAGCAAAAGTCATATTGGCATACATCTCTGATTTTTTCTAATCTTTTGCCACTACAAATAATGGTATAATGAATTGTTTGTGCATACAAGTTGTTGGTATGAGGTAAATTCCAAGAAGTAGAATTCCTAAGCTAAAGTGCAAGTATGTGGGCTCGGCACCTGTGGCTCAAGGGGCTAAGGCGCCAGACACATACACCTGAACTGGAAGGTTAGAATCCAGCGCGCCAAAGAACAATGATGACTGCAACAAAAAAACAGCCAGGTGTGGTGGAAGGCACATTTTACCCCAGCTACTTGGGAGGCAGAGGCAGGAGAATCGCTTGAGCCCAGGACTTGGAGGTTGCTGTGAGCTGTGATGCCACGACACCCTACCCAGGGTGATGGCTTGAGGCTCTGTCTCAAAATAAATAAATAAATAAATAATTCCAAGTATGTGTGTATAATTTGCTAGATACCGTCCATTCCACTCCATAGTGGTAAAGCTGAATTATGAATGTGCAAAAATGAGGAGTAAGACGTTACAACCCCAACTACCACCCAAGCCCAGGAATCAGATCAGCCTCCACATGGTTCTAACTTAGATGGGCCTGAACTGAATGCAGATCTCACATGATAACACTAGGTCACTGTGAGTCCCAGAGGAGCCATGAAAATTCCATTTACTTTACTTGGACTGGAATAATGCCAGTTTAAGGAGCTCACCCTGATCATCTCAGGCTGAGCATACACTCTAGATGGTCCTTTTCTGTCTTCTTTGATGGAGAAGACACTAAAAAAGAATTATATATCCTTTATACGTTTGGCTTGCCAGAAAAACAAACAACGATTACCAGGTCTCGCAATTCGGGGAATTACAACAGGTGCTCATCAAGTAAAGTTCTCATTGAGTTCTTCAGTTTATCTCACTCTAGTTGTCTTTCTTTACAAATGGAAAGAATATTGATGAGGTGAGGACGCCTTCAGTCTCTTATTCACGTCACCAAGCATGACCTAACACTTTCCCAACCCCATTGCTACTCCCACCTCTAGGCCAGCTGAATCCAGCCTGCAGTTATTTAAGAGATGGCCTATACCGTGTTTCTTGAAAAACAAACTAATTTCTGGCCAACTTTTAAAGATCAGAGATTTCACACAAATAGCAGTCTTCTCATTTCCTATGATATTTAGATAGATACATAGATTGACTGATTAATATAAATTGTAACTCCCACAGCCCTACTTAGTCTTTTGTTAGGCCTGGTGGGCCTAGGCTAAAGCAGAAAACTGTTAGGCCCAGGCTATAATAGAAAAATACCAGTTAACTCCTGGCACATTTCTGGACTGCAAGTTTATAAAAGAAATGAAAAAAGTCTAGTTCACCCCCAAGATAAATGAGAAAGTACTAATTGATTTCTGGCTTCTAGTTCACTCCCAGTTCCTTGCTTGGCAAACTCCCTGGGAAATGAACCAACTGTCCCCGGACTGACCTTTAGACAATACCAGGTAGACAGAATAGTGAGACAGAGATGTATGGAAATTAAGATGTGTGGGGGGAAATATTAAAACAAAGATATATGAGGTATAGCTAAGAACCGGAAAATTCTTATTCTGTACAATGCTTGCTTGCTAGCCTACCTGGATGTACCTGGACATCTTGCACACCAACCAGGATGCAGACCAGGCCTTAAAAACCCAACCCCTTAAGCACTCGGCAACCCCATGTTGAGACACTGAGGCAGTCACCAGCTGGCTCTGCAATAAAAGGACTCTGCTAAAATTCAGCTTGTTTGGCAGTGTGGTCTTTGAAAAATTCCAGGGCACAACATTTTGTTATGATGTTGGGGCGCTTTAGGCCTCAGGAGCAGCCTCAGAAAACAGAATTCTCTCCCTCTGACCACATTCTCCTGCCCTCCTTTCACCTGCTCTTTCTCGCCCCCAAGGCAGGCCTTGGAAACTAGAAACATACTCAAGTCATCCCAGCAGAAAGAAATTCTCTGATCTCTACCTTGTCTGATTGGAAGTCACAAAACTCTGATTTCAAAAGAAGTCCTGTCCCATACCGCAGAGGAATTAATGCAAAGAGAGACTGTAATATCTACACAGGCAAGTCGCTGGAAGTCCCCTCTCGGCATAGTGGCCAGTGCCTCAGTCATGTCTGTCTACTCAAGTTTCTATAAAAGGTCTAAGAGGATGGAGAATGGGAGTTTCCATCTTTGAGGAAGGCTGCTCAGGCAGGTATAGAAGCTCCACACCCCTCTCACATACCTGTGCATTTCTTAACCTCTATCCTTTGTAATACCCTACAGAGTAGACAGGTAAACAAAAGTTTCTACTGGTCAAGTAAGCCACTCTGGTAAATCAATTGAATCCAAACATAGAGCCTGTAATTTATAGGCAGAATTTATAGGCAGAAGCACAGGTAAAACCACCTGAGACAGGCGATTGGCATGGGAAGTGGGAGCCAGTGTTACAGAAATGAGCCTTCAACCTGTGGGATCTGACATTATATCCAGGAAGGCAGTGTCAGAATTGAACCCAAGGTGCCAGAGGAGTGGCTCACACGTGTAATCCCAGCACTCTGGGAGGCTGAGGTGGGTGGATTGCCTCAGCTTGTGGATTTGAGACCAGCATGAACCAGAGTGAGACTCCATCTCTAAAAACAGCCAGGCGTTGGGGTGAGCACCTGTAGTTTCAGTTACTTGGGAGGCTGAGGCAAGAGAATCACTTGAGCCCAAGAGCTTGAGGTTGCTGTGACCTGTGATGCCACCTCACTCTACTGAGGGTGATGTAGTCAGACTCTCTCTCAAAAAAAAAAAAAAAAAAGAATTGAACCAGAGGAATCCACCTGGTCTGCCAGCTACAGACCTGATTGCCAGCTTGCTTGTGGGAAGAAAACTTCCACTCATCTGGCATCAGAAGCTTGTTCTGAGGCTATAGTAGGAGAAACACAATTTGAGTTTTCTCCCCTTCTCTTGAGAACTTGGTCAACCTACCATCACATTACAGCTTGCCTTCCAGCACGCCAGCCACTGGTGGACCAGAGAAGAGACTAGTCCCCAGTGGGGTCCGGGGGATGGTACTGCCCATGCCCATAAGACCCACAAGCACTTCCACTCATTCCTTCTGCCTCCTGGTCCTTGATTGTGACCCCGGCCCGAGACTGCAAGCTCCCTGAAAACAAAGGCTACTGTGTCTTAATCAACTTTGATTTCACAGTAACTAGCCCAGGCTCTAGAGCACAGTGGGTTCTCAATAAATGCTTATTGGATGAAAATAGTGCCTGTGGGAAGCATATATCACATTTATTCCAATATTAAAATTGTACAATTATCATACTGCTGAGCCTAGGTTGGCATCAGATACCCCCACCCTATGCCATCCCACCACCTAAAGCCACTTCTGTCAGTGGGGTGTTCCCAACATTTCTCTCTGAAATTTGACTTCTCTTCCTCTTAGCAATCTCCTCTGAAATGAGGCCAGGGATGCATAACTCATGGGCTTACTGAAAAGACTGTATAAGATCATGAGTGTCAAACAAGGCACTTAGGTTGACCATACTATTCCCAGTGCCTTTGTCTCCAAGATAGCAAGAGTCTCCCTTCTAGGACTGCCATGAGAAAGTCTTGTCAGTGATTTGGTTTTATTTTTTCATCCAAGCCCCAAGGAAGACATTGCAATAGAAATCTCTGTTTCCTGAGAATTTTTTAGGTACCTACTCACAAACACTGATGGGGGTAAAGATCTTATCAGGAAGGCTTGTATTTCTTATCAGAGTGGCCTTCAAGATGGTAATTGGGACAGGTCAGAGCATATATAAAATGAGCAACTCCTGACAGCCACTATATACTTAGAACTTGCTCTTTCTTGAGTGCTTTAAACCCAGGAAGGGAGCATGAAGTGGCTTGTGGTCCTCGGGCTGGTGGCCCTCTCAGAATGCTTGGTCAGGTAAGTTATGGGAGAAGAGACATCAGCTCTCTTTCTTGCCCTCTTATTCTCTCACCCTTATTCTCCTTCCAATGCAGGAATTTAAAAGGAAACAGAATCATTCCCTGACTTTCATGAACTTCAAGTCTCCGTTGATTGATGAGCAGTTTGCCAAGTGCATGTGGGACCTAGAGGTGTAGAGAAAGTCTGAGGAGATACACTCCTCCAGCGGCACCAGTCACATCATAAGCTATGTGAATGGCACTTCCCAGAATTGTTCAGTGCACAACCTGGGCAACTGGAGATGTGGGCTATCTAGAAACAGTGTTTTTTATGCATAATTTTCTAGGTCTTCTCTCCGCTCCCACTCTGTTACCTTGTATATGTGTCTCTGTGATTCCCTCTCTATCTCCACATCCCTCTCCTTTATTTCCTCACCTCTTTTGGTGTCTCTGTGTATGGAGAACTCTGTTTCTTTCTTTTTTCAACTCATTCTATTCTCTCTACCCTCTTCATTTTCCTAATTTATTACCCACCTCAGAGTCTTTGAGTTTTCTCACACCCTGGCTTCCTCTCTCAGCCCTCTCTTCTGATTGAGCCCTGGAGAGATCAGGAGAGCTACATCTAAATCCAGGTTTGCCACTAACAAGCAGTGTGACCACAACCATGTCACAAGCTATGCTTTTCAAATTTCTCCTTCCCCTGTAATTAAAGGATAATGATCCCCACTCTATCTCCCTTCTAAGACTTCCTCAAGAAAGAACATTGAGATGACAATAGAAATGGGAATGGGCTCGGCGCCTGTAGCTCAACCGGCTAAGGCGCCAGCCACGTACACCTAAGGTGGCAGGTTCGAATCCAGCCCGGACCCGCCAAGCAACAATGAC
>NW_003852796.1:50088-53383 GCF_000181295.1 Otolemur garnettii
AAAAAAAAAAAAAAAAAAGAAATGGGAATGGCCATCACCATCAAGACCTATTATTAATATATGGCAGGTGCATCACCTCTGCCACCTGACTGAGAACCCCCAAACATTCTATGTGAGGGGGAGCATTATCATTCCACAATGTTTACAGATAGGGAAACTGAGGCTCAGAACAGTCATATGACTTGCCTGAGATTATAAAAGAAAACCTGGATTCAAACCGAGATCAACTAGATCTCCTGCTATGGTTTTCCTTGTGTTGGATGGCCTGTCCTAAGAATATGACAGCACTCTTTAAAATGTTCACAAAATGCACAGCACACTTCTAAAGCAGGGGGTGACAGTCATATTGTAGCAAGGGGCAGCCAACTACTATCTCTTATTTGTTTCTCTTCCCTTTCTCTGGTACAGAGTCCCTCTGATAAAGGTCAAATCTATGCGAGAAAACCTCCAGGAAAATGGCATGCTGAAAGAATACCTTGAAAAGTACCCTTACAGCCCAGCCAAGTTTCTTAGTAAAAATCAGAACAAGAAAGTGACTTATGAATCCCTGAGGAACTACTTGGATGTGAGTGTGCTGGGAGGATGGAGCTCTGGAGTACGCTCGTGGGCCTCCTGCCAAGCACTGGGGCTCCGCATGGGGCATGAGCCAGGGAGTTGGTTAGGGCTGGGCTCCTGCAAGCAGAAACAGTGGAGACAGGGGCCCACTCTCAGAAAAGAAGTCTCTCTTACACTTGGTTGTTGCTCTGCAGTGATTGGGCCCAGCAACGACCAGATACAGGGTAAACATCAATTTTTATGCTAATGATATGGGACTTAGCACCTGTGAACCACAGCAGTGCTTGTTTGGGGAGGACATTGCCCTTTCTGAACTAAGCAAATCACTGAGCTAACAGAGCCACATTGAAGGGTGAGCCATGCCTGATCAAATGACAACAAAGCCAAGTGCAAATCAAGTTTGATGCCCTAGTTAGAGAAGCCTCTTTAGCCCTAAGAATCACATCAGGAAAAAGCTATTGAGCCCTGTGATGTGGGACACCACGATGAACTCACAATATAGTCATCGTTACTGATTACCAGAGGCTCCATCTCATCTTCAGGAATCTGTAGCGCAGCCAGAGAAATAGGCAAAGAGTAAATAAATCTCAGATAAAAGTACCAACTGTTTGGCACTGACATTGTGCGATGCGAGTTCAGAGGAAAGAAGGCTCATAGTGACCTGTGGGTAACTTAGGAGGGCTGCCTGGAGGAAGAGGCACCCAGGCTGGGCCTTTGAGGATGGGAAGGATGTGGAGAGCTTTGGGGAAGGCTGGAGGGTTTCTCGAATGAAGGCATTAGCTTGAGCAAGGGCTGCGAAGTAGAGGAGTGGTAAGTAATTTGGCGAAACATGAGGACACCCAATGAAGGCCAGTCCTCTGGGAATCAGGGCATGGCCATGCTGGCCCTAACCACCCTTTCCTGGCCTTGGCAGCTGGTCTATGTTGGCCTCATCACCATTGGAACACCCCCTCAGACGTTCAAGGTCATCTTTGACACAGCCGCTGCTGACTTCTGGGTACCCTCTGTCTTTTGCAACATCTCATTCTGCTGTGAGTGTCCACTGTACCCTGTCTCGTGTTCTCCCACCACCAGCTTCTCAGGCCTCAGCGGGCCTGATGGATGTCCTCTCCTTGTGCCTGCAGATAAACACAGACGCTTCAACCCTCAGAGTTCCTCCACATTCAGGTTGCCCCCTGGCCCTCTCCGCCCTGTTGAACTCAACTACGGCTCTGGAAAAATAATGGGAATTCTTGCAAATGACACTGTTAAGGTAACATAGAAACCAGAGGTGGAGGCAGACTTTTCCCAAAGTCTGCCAGTGTCTGTCCCCTGTGGGGCTGTGTCCTGGGAAGGTAGTGCCACTGCCAGCATGCAAATTCCTCAGCAGGGCCAGCGAAGCCAGAGGGCGGGAGCAGCTACTGCAGGGGCTTGGCCAAAGTTAGCTGACTTTGCTGGAAGTAGGGACAGAGGTGGGTAAGAATCACCCACTTTTATTCTCTCACACTGTGTCAGGCACTGTGCTGGCCCTTTGGTTGTAATAACTTGTTTAACTCTCACAACAAGGCCCTATTAGTGGCAGGCACTATTCATATCCCCCTTCAAGATAGCAAGGGCCTTGACCAACACTGGTTCACACAGCTGGCAAGCAACAAAGCTAAGATGTGAATCAGGACCCAGGCAGGTAGTGGGACACTTTCAGGAGGGGACGGAACATGCTTGGGACCTCTGGCTAGGCAAGGAAAGGAGGTGCCCATAGATTCAGGAGCATCCTGACTGATAAAAGGCTTGTTACCTTTGCAGGCCTTGGAGGACTTTGAGATCCAAGAAAAACTAGATTCCCTCCTGCAAAGTGCCTCACTACATGTACTCTGTATGCACACAGAGAGAGAGAGAAAGAGTAGAGAAAACTGTTTTCCAGGCAGAATTTTCATAAGAACCCTACTGGCTATGTGGTATGAGCAACTGTGTCCCCAAGGGGATGCACAAAAGACCACTCTATCAGGAGATCATACTGGTACTAAAAAACATGACCCTATTCTCTACACATTTGCCTTCAAATGGGTACCATTTGGTCACACTCCGAGCCTCAATCTCCCCAGCTGGGAAAAAGGTCAGAGCCTATCTGACTAATCTCAGGTGGCAGGAGGAAGGTACGGGTGCTGGTTAGATCCCACAGCACAGCCCACAGAACCCACTCTCTCGTTCTCACCTATCATGACCATCTGAGGTGCAGCCCCAGCCACAGTTGCTTCAGTTCCCTCCATGGTGCTGGTGGAATCTCCTCACCCACTTCCTGCCCCTGACTCCCCATAGCCTAGCCCTGGCCCTACTTCCCAAACCCTTACACAGGAATATTCTTTTCTCCCAAAGATTGGAGACCTTGAGGACATCAACCAGGCATTTGTCCTAAGCAACCAGGAGGATGGTGCGTTCAGGTTCTTTGCAGAATTTGATGGCTTACTGGGACTGGCTTACCCTGGCCAGGATGGAGGCACCCCTGTCTTTGACAATCTTTGGGAGCAAGGCCTCATTTCTGAGAACCTCTTTGCCTTCTACTTGACTAGGTAAGTGTGCACTAGACAAGCCCTTTCTCTAACACACTGTAAGACACTATTCATTCCAAGAAAAAAACACTATCTGATCCAGATGTTTCCTTAGAGAATGTCTAATCCAGGAGTCAGCAAACTACTCTGCAGACTGAAATAGAAGTATAGCCTTACCCCAAGAGTCATGAGACTCTATCTAAAAAAAAAAAAAA
>NW_003852796.1:53403-60516 GCF_000181295.1 Otolemur garnettii
AAAAAAAAAAAAAAAACCCTGAAAATCATAGCAGAGAGGCAGGGCTCTTCTAAGCACAGGGCTCCGTGGGTGGCACAAGGACCAGGCCCATGAAGCCAGCCCTGTATGAGCCTGAACATGTAGCCCTTAGTTCCCATTGGGACTTGGTTTTCCGGAAAATGACAGACTGGACAAGGTAGAGGTCAGCAGTCCCGGGCCATAGACCCTCTGGCTACATCTCAGAGTCTGCTCTGATTGCTGGAGGGGACTTGGTCCTTTTTTGAAGAGTAGGGTGGTCGGAGCCCAGCTCAGAAGCCAGATTGTCCAGATTCAAATCTCAGCTTTGCTACTCACTTGCCATGTGGCCAGCTGTGGACAGGTATTCAACCCCTCTTTGCCTCAACTTCCCCATCCATTAAATGGAGATTGTAGTAGTGCCTGCTTCCTAGGCTGCATGGGGCTGCAGATAGAGTGAGCAATGACAGCAAACCCTTAGACAGTGCCTGGTGAAGAATGCTGCCCATCATTCATGGCAATGAGCCCTTTCCTCTTCCTCTCCTCCAGCGGGGGAATGAGAGGCAGTATGCTGATGCTTGGTGGGGTGGACCACTCCTACTACTCCGGGGAACTTAGATGGGTGCCAGTGGCCAAACGACGATACTGGCAGGTAGTCCTAGACAGGTAAGCCCTCCCCTCTGATTCCTGCTCTGAGCAATGCTGCACACATGTACACATATGTATGTGTGCACAGACACACGTGCACACACAGACACAGACACCTGCACACAATGTCACAGACACATACAAACTCATGAAGTCACAAGTCGTGCACACACAGCTACACTTACACTCACACACAGAAACAGCACACAGACACACACACAGGGCACCTGTGGTCTCTAACCCTTCCAGGCCTCCTGAACAATGTCTTCACAAGAGAATCCAGAGCAGGCCTGAGTCTTGGGCTCAGAGAAGGAGCCAGGACAGACTCACGGGGCAGGAAGCTGGGAACCCTGGAAAGAGGCAGTGTGGTGTGGGGACGCCTGGCCATGGTTCAGTATGGGCAGGCAGAGTGGTCTGGGGACCCTCATGTGTAGCACACGGTGGATCAGGGAGGAGCCCACCAGGCTGAACGGGGCATAGTAAATGTCCAACTTTTCTGGTTTACCTAGGGCCAAGGGAGCTTTCAGGACACAGGACTTTTCAGGTAGAGAACAGAGGAAGTCCCAGGCACACTCACAAGTTGGTCACCCAGGGAAAAGATACCCAGCACTGGAGAGAGATGTGTTACATTCTCAAGCTGAAAGAGAATTACACAAACGACAGTTCCCACCTGACCCCATCCTGGGCACACCAGGGGGCCAGAGACTGTGACAGAGATTCAGGAAACTGGGGACCAGGAGTGCCTGGGAACCCGGTGACAGTAACCAACTGGATTCTGTGATGCCACTGGGGAGAAGCTAGAAGTGTGCTTTGGCAGCATCTATAGCCCCTCGTGCTGCCTAAGACATCACCTGAAGTGGGGACCTCAGCATCTGAGCTGCGACTCTGAGAGGCAGCACCCTCTTCCACAGCAGCCCACAGCCCCTGCCCCCCACTCTCAGCATCTGCTGCCCGACAGGCTCTCCTGCTTCACTCTGGGGCCCTGTGGTGGTCAGTCACCAGAACAAGTCTCTATTTCCCTCATTAATTTACTCAACAAACACATGTTGAGCACCCACTGCGTGCTCGGCACCTGAGGGAGGCACTAAGGGCACAACCTGCTCTCACAGTCCACACCATCCAGTAGGGCAGGCAGACATGGCCCAATGAGCCCCAGAAATAGTGAATTCTCACTTCCATGCCTGCTAGAAACAAGCAAGAGAATGAGGAGGTCGGCCAAGAGAGGAGCCAGGTCTATATCCCTGGAAAAGTGACAATTAAGTTGGAACATGGAAGATGAGCAGAACTTAGACAAACAGAGGTCTTGGGGCAGTTTTAGAAAGGGAGGCCAGCATGTGGAAAGGCCCTGAGGCAAGAAACAGGATGGAGCATTCAAGAACTGAAAGGAAGTCACAGAAGGTCAGTGTGCCCACTGCAAATGGAAACAGAGAGGGGGATGCGAGACAGCAGGTTGGGGGCGGAATGGAGGGAGGCTGAAGAGTGATGGGAAATCCGCTTTGCCTGTCCCGCATCTAGCATCACCGTGAATGGGACCATTATTGCTTGTCATGATGGCTGCCAGGCCATTCTTGATACTGGGAGCTCAGTGGTGAATGGCCCAAATAAGGATGTCCTGAACATCCATAACATCATCCATGCCCAGCACTCCTTCAACGACAAGGTAAAGGGTTTTGCCATAGGTCATCTGGGGCCTCCACACACTGAAGGACCAGATGAGCCAACCTTCTCTCCCCTTCTCTCCAACAGTATGTCATCGACTGTAATACCACCACCCACCTGCCTGACATCGTCTTTGTCATTGGTGGCATCAACTACCCAGTGCCAGCCAGAAGCTACATCCGGAAGGTGAGGAGTCCAGCAACAGGGCTGGTCCTCACATCAGAGGACTTGTTGGACAGTGTCCCCAGAGGCCAAGCAGTGCCATTGCAGCCACTGTCCAGCCTATCTGGTTGGCAGGGGCCTCCCCCCAAACAAACTCCTGCATAGCAACAGGCATTCTGGGACACCCACAATCTGCACTAGAGTTTAAGCAACAATCACCCCACACTAGCACGGTGCCTGGAACAGGGAGGAAGGAACAGCACAGGGCCTCTGCCCCATGGAACTTCAGTTCAACCAGGTCACTGAAAGAGATGAACACAGAAATTTGCCTGGAGCATCCTTGAAATGGGCCGAAGGAATAGTGACACGGAGGGTTGCTGGGGACAGTCCCAACAAGTTGTCCCACCGTGATTACTAACAATACTCCTTTCTCTTCTCCAAACTGGGCTTTTTTTGGATCTTAAATTATCTGATCACCCTAGTCCCAGGTTACAACTTCACCTTGCTAAGCCTGTTCCCTCCTCTGCAAAGCAGAGGAACAGCTTCTCCCTTCATGGGGTGCTTGGGATTTTGACATGAAGAAGGATGTGCAGGGCCCAAACAGCATCTGGCATGTATTTGAGGTCCATAGGAGAGCAGGGGAGGCTGGGTGGGTTAGAAGAGGGGAGTAAACAACCCTGAGCTATAGCCCTGTAGAGGTAGAAGGAGGCCTGCTTGGACTGGGGACAGGTCTAGACTTAGCTCCTCTCAAATGGCACCCCAGTGACCTGGGCAGACAAGTCAGCAGACCAGGTAACATGGTAGACGGGGTTGTGGGGTGCCATTGGGACCAAGGAACCACCAAAGAAAGTCATCCACCCCAGTCTGGAGTGCTTAAGGAGTCCAAGACTGGGTCCAGGAAAGCAGGGGTGGAGGTCCTGGAGCTCAGTCTCTAAGGATGTGGGAGGTAATGAGGGGAAGGAAGGAGCAACCAGGGTCAGAGGGAGAGACCATGGTAAGTCCTGAGTCCTGGATGAGCAGCTGCAGGGTACAGAGAGGAGAGACCAAGTTGAGACACCACCAGGTCTGGGTATGGAAGGGAATGGCAGGTAATGACTCAGGCTGACCACTGCAAGTTTCTGTCATCTTCTCCAGGAGACATTCGACACCTGTGTCAGCACCTTCAACAGTTTCCCAGATGACATGTTCAGCTCAAAGACCTGGATCTTGGGAGAAATTTTCCTTAGGCTATATTTCAGCGTTTATGATCGGGCCAACAACAGGGTTGGCCTAGCTCCCGCAATATAAATGCTGACCCTTCTCCAGAAAGCAGCCAAGCCCACCCCAAACACAAACTCATACACTCCTCCAGGGAATTCTCTCCCAGAGGAGCTGACTTGAGCTGTGTTTTGTGTTCCACAAAACCCTAATCTCTCAATGGACAATAAAAGATTTTATTTTCAATGGTGGTAATACTAATGGTCTCCTCTCCTTGGGTCAGGGAGCTACATCAGAATGAAGCAGGGCTCTGAGATCTAGTCCCAACCACAAGCCAGAGAAGCCTAGTCCAGCTGGCTGGAATAAAAAGGAAAACTTCTTAGGGAAGGATTCCAGGAGAGTTGCAAGAACCAGAGCAGGTCCAAAGATGTCGGTGACTGGACCCAAGAAATCAAAACCACCCACTCCCTATTTACCTCCTTCCTTTCCTTCTTTCATCTGATTCTCTTTCCCTGACAGCTTTCCTTTCCCAGCCTTCTATCCAAAGTAGAAAAATTTGCCACTAACTGCCCCAGGGCTTTCCATCCTTAAGAAAGAAAAAAGCTCAGGAAGCAGCTCAGATGATGAACAAAGAGTTAATCAAAATTGCTTGTTGTTGTTTTTGTTGTTGAGACAGAGTCTCACTCTGTCACTCTGGGTAGAGTGCCGTTGCATCATAGCTCACAGAAACCTCAAATTCCTGGACTCAACACATCCTCCTTCCTAAGCCTCCAGAGTAGCTGGGACTATAGGCACTGGCCACAGTACCTGGCTAGATTTTGTATTTTTGGTAGAGGCAGGTTCACACTCTTGCTCAGTCTGGTCTCAAAGTCCTGAGCTCAAGCACACTCCCCACCTTGGCCTCCCACAGTGCTGAGATCATAGGTGAGAGCCACTACTCCCAGCTGGTTACAAATGGTAAATTTAAACTGAGCTTAATGGAGACTCAAATTTGTAACATTTGCTTTTCAGCTATGTCTTTATGGAACCACTAAGTGACATCTCTCTTTGTTAGAAACCACAAATAAGAATAAGGAGAATAGCTTCAATTAATTTATTCAGGGCTTTCTGTACATTATTTCATTATCTCCCCCCATTTCCTGCAAGGTGGGTAATGTTGCCCTCCCCCCCGAGATGAGTGAAGTCTCCTCAGATTTGTCTGGCTCCAGCACTCTGTGCCAGGCACATAATAGGCGAATACACATTGAATAAATAAATGAAGTCTGGGCATCATAGTGGGCTCCTATAATCCCAGCTACTTAGGAGAATGAGGCAAGAAGATCACTTCTGCCTGGGAATGTTTTGATTTTGTTTTTGTTTTTGAGATAGAGTCTCACTTTGTTGCCCTCAGTAAAATGCTGTGGCATCATAGGCCACAGCAATCTTCAACTCTTGGCCTTAAGTAATTCTCTTGCCTCAGCCTCCCAAGTAGCCAAGACAATAGGTGTCCACCACAACACCTATTTTTGATGATGTCTCACTCTGGCTCACCCACTCTGAGGTCTGGAGGTTTGTTACCTATGGAATCCAGATTCTTGGACATCTCCTTGAGAGAAGTAGAGGGGGAAAGGGCTGGTGCTGTTCTGTGCTGACTGTGGTGCAGGCGTGAGGAGAGGAGAATCAGGTCAGGGGACACCAGTGAAGCAACAGTGGCATCCTGAGCTACAGGCTGAGGCCATTCCAGCCCCATCCCTTTGGGCAAGCAGAGGTTCCAGACAGCAGCCACAGGCAGGGCACACATAACTTTCTTGGGTGGAGCGCCAGCCCTCAGGGGACTAATGTGGCTGAGACAAAGGCAGTGGGCAGGCAGAGGCTAGAACTGACACCTGAGTGTAAACTGCTATCTGTCTGCTGCCCAGAGCTGAATGCAACCTCTGATTTACAGAGAAATCTAGCTGGACAGAAGCCTAATTTAAACACACAAGGCCAAACTCAGATTTCTGGCTGATTTTGCCAGTAGTAAATACCGGGAGCAGTGGCCTACTGGAGTGAATAGGGTCACAGACCTGGGGGATTACGAGAGATTGAGTGCAAGGTGGGAAAGGAGGTATTAACCTTCCCAGACTAATCCATTTGCCAGGTGGGTCTCTTTGCCCTCGCGGAGCGGGGCAGGCCCAAAACTGCTTGCTAGAGTGGCACGCCTCACGGGTGACAGAGGAGATCCCTGCCCCAGGCTCCTGCTATGGGCAGGCCCAGAACTGCTTGCTAGTGCCACGGGTGTCCCGTGGGCAGTGGCGGAGAAGTCCTCCATTCCAGGTTGACCCAAAACAGCTTGCTAGAGACACACACACCCCATGGGGGCCAGGGCAGGAGTTCCCCACTCCAGGCACCCAAGCTGGGTGGGCCTAGAACTGCTTGCTAGAGCCACGCACACCCTGCAGGTGGTGGTGGAGGGTCTACCACTCTGGAAGAGCCCAGAACTGTTTGCTAGAGCCACATACGTCCCTCAAACAGAGGTGGAGGAGTTCTCTGCTCCGGGCTCCCGCGCTGGGAGGGCACAGATCAGCTTCCTGGGGCCACACGCATCCAAGGGGCGACGGTTAAGGAGTCCTCTGCTTCCCCCCAGCTACTCTGGCAGGGCTGAACTAGGACTGATCTGGTCGCTAGCATACCCTGCACTACTGCTGCCCCACCCCCTGTCTGCTCCAGGGTGCTGAACTAGGACTGATCTAGCCACTACAGTTCCCCTGTTCCACAGGTTGCCCCAAAGGGCTGATCTGGCTGCTGCTGGTCTCCTGCCCCCTGTCTCCCTGGCAGGCTGAACAAGGTCTAATCAGGCCACGCACACTCCCGAAACTGGACCCACACCTTTCACCATTAACTAAGTTAGACTCTCACTGGATTAAATATTTAAACTTAAGACATGAAACTATAAAAATACTAGAAGAAAGTGTAGGGAAAACACTTGAAGAAATCGACCTGGGTGAACATTATATGAGGAGGACACCCCTGGCCATTGAAGCAACATCAAAAATACATTATTGGGACCTGATCAAACTAAAGAGCTTCTGCACAGCCAAGAACACAGTAAGTAAAGCAAGCAGACAGCCCTCAGAATGGGAGAAGATTTTCGCAGGTTATGTCTCCAACAGAGGTTTAATAACCAGAATCCATAGAGAACTTAAACATATTAGCAAGAAGAAAATGAGTGATACAGATATATGAAAAAATCACCATCTTAATCATCAGAGAAATGCAAATCAAAACTACTTTGAGATATCATCTAACTCCAGTGAGATTAGCCCACATCACTAAATCCCAAAACCAGAGATGCTGGCATGGATGTGGAGAAAAGGAAACACTCCTACACTGCTGGTGGGAATGTAAACTAATACATTCCTTTTGGAAAGACATCTGGAGAACACTTAGAGAACTAAAAATAGACCTGCCATTTGACCTTGCAATTCCTTTGTT
>NW_003852796.1:60682-81516 GCF_000181295.1 Otolemur garnettii
AGAATGTTCTTCTGAGCAAAGTATCACAAGAATGGAGGAAAAAGTATCCAATGTACACACCCCTATTATGAAACTAATTTATACCTTTTATATGAAAGTTATAACCTAATAACAGCCTAAGAATATGGGGAGGGGAGAGAGAGGGGACGGCGGAATGGGTGGAGTGAGGGGGATTGGAGGGGTCACTTCTGAGGTTTATCTTACAAGGGTACAAATGAATCTTGCAAGGGTACAAGTGAATCTTGCTAAGAGTAGAATGTGAATGTTTTAAAACAATAACTAAGAAAATGACATGAAGGCTATGTTAACCAGTTTGATGGAAGTATTTCGGATTGAGTGTGAAAACCCCACACTGTACCCCAGAAGTACATTAATGTACATAGTTACCATTCAATTAAAAAAAAAAGTGAGAAGAAATTGGAGCAACTAACTATAACTTCTATCAGTAGATCATGTTCAGCAAATGCCCTGAGTCCTAGGTCATACTATTAGCCTAAACTTATAATTTTGACAAAACAAAAAAAGCATCAGAACATATTAAGAAATAAAATATATTTAATTGGGGGGTACAGATAGCTCTTGAACACTCCTTGTAAGAGTATAAATTGGCATAATTTTATAGAGATGATTTGCCCTTAAAATATGTATAGTCTTTGTCCCCACAGTTTTGTTTCCAAGATTTAGGCTGAGGCAGTGGTCACAAATGCCCATGAACATGAATGAGCAAGGACATAATCCTACCCAAGAGAAAAATCTAGACCCTCCCAGTGTGTCTTAGAAAAATATTTCATGTCATGAGAAATACGATGTGAAGAGAAAAGAAGAGACTGCAGGACAGCATGACCCCAGGTTTGCTAGGCACAGAAGACAGTACCATGTAGTGGCCAGAGAGGCAGGTCTCAGACCCCTCTGATTGTGTTCAAAACCCAGCTCTGACCAGAACCAGCCACACGACCTTGGAAAAATTCCTATCTGGACATCTGTTTCCTATTCTGTGAATCTTGAATAAGAATAGTCCATTTCAGTAGGGGGCGAGAGTAGGAATGCTAATGAGTACAGAATTTCTTCCCAGAGTATGGAAAATGTTCTGAACTTAAATCATGGTGTGAGTTGTACAATTCCATGAACACAGTAAAGACCACTGATCTGTACACATTACATGGGTGAATTTATGATATGTGAAATGCATCACAATATAAAGCTGTAAAATTACAGAAACTGAAAAAACAAAACCACAGGAAAGAATCTTCTCTTTCTTCTCCAGCTATAGGAAAGAGTAAATGAATTAATCATATGAAACCTTTAAAATGGGGCCAGTCACACAGGTCATGAGCTATCACTGTTTGAAATGTATATCAAAGACCAAAAGGTTAACAATTACTTGAAAGATATCACAAGCATTATCTCCAGAAGGCAAAACTATGGGTAATTTTTCCTCTCTTATGCTTCTCTCTTTTTTTTTTTTTCAGTGATTACTCTTAAGAGCAGGGGAGAGTTAAGCATTATTTTAATAAAGAAAGTGACCTAATTATAGCCTTAGAATATTGGGAGGGGGTAGGAAGGGAAGGTGAGGGGTGTAGATGGGGGGAAGGAGGGAGATTGGTGAGGTCACCTCTATGGTTTATTTTACAAGGGTACACGTGAATCTTTCTAAAAGCAGAGTATGAACATTTTAACTCAATAACTAGGAAAATGACATGAAGGTTATGTTGACCAGTTTGATGAGAATATTTCAAAATGTATATGAAAACAGCACACTGTACCCCATGATTGCATTAATGTACATAGTTATGCTATAAGAAATAAAAAAAGAAAGAAAGTGAAAGACCTAGGGCAGAGAGAAGACCTTATGTTTTCTGGGGTTACCTGGGTTCCGACTGCAGTGAATTGCTTCCTGGAGAAAAAAAGCATCTCAGAGCTGAGGGTCGGTGGAGCAATGTTGCCTAGAGGCAAAGATAGATATTATACATACAAGGTGGGACAATTAAATTCCGCAACTTGTCCTAGGAAAAGTGCTACATAGCTCTTTGCTGAATATCACTACAGTCACGTTCAAAGCACTCCCCTTGGGGAGCTGTGCAGAGACACCAGCACCTAGTCTGCCCTTCAAAGAAATTTTGGAACTCATTTTCTGAAATAGCCATCACAGCTGTTGTTATATGAGGTCTGACAATTAAGTTCTCCAATTCATTCTAGAAAAAGTGCTTAGACAGGCTGGACAGGTGCTGGTGCCACTGCATAGCTTTGCAATGGGGGTACTTAAAAGGTGACTTCAGTGATATTCAGTAACGGGGTATGTAGCAGTTTTTCTAGGATGAGTTCAAGAACTTAAGAATCTAAACTTATACACACACACACACACTGGATGTCTCATATTTACCCACTGGTTCCATCTACTTGAACGGTTCTTTAACGACTTAAAAGCACAGTCACATAAAATCTCCTGCCTAGTTACTCTAGCCAAAGGTTTATCTATTTTATTTATTTTTTCAAAAAACCAATTCCTTGTTTCATTAATCTTCTGAATGATTCTTTTGTTTTCAATATTATTGGTCTCTGATTTAATTTTGGATATTTCTTTTCTTCTTTTGAGTTTAGACTTGTGAGTTTGTTGATGTGCTCTTTCTGTTTTTTGAATGTAGGCATCTAAAGTGATACATTTTCCTCTCAGAACTGCTTTTGCAGTATCCCACAGGTTTTCGTAGCTTGTGTCTTCATTGTTGTTATGCTCAAGAAAGTTAATGATTTCCTCTTTCATTTCTTCCTGCACCCAACTGTCATGGAACAGAAGGTTGTTTAATTTCCATGCCTTTGTGTGAGGTTGAACGTTTTTATTGGAGTTGAGTTCCACCTTTCGTGCCTTATGGTCTGAGAAGATACAAGGTAAAATGGCAATTCTTTTGATTCTGTTGAGGTTTGTTTTGTGTCCTAGGATATGATCAATTTTGGAGAATGTTCCATGGGCCAATGACAAGAATGTGTATTCTTTATTTTTGGAATGGAGTGTTCTATATGCATCTATCAAGCACAGTTGTTCTAGGGTCTCATTTAAGTGTCTTATATCTTTATTTAATTTCTGTTTAGAGGATCTATCCAGCTCTGAAAGAGGAGTGTTAAAGTCCCCTGTTATTATGCTGTTATAGGAGATCATATTGCTCACACTGAGTAAGGTCTGTTTCAAAAATATGGGAGCATTTAAGTTGAGTGCATAAATATTTAGAATTGAAATGCCTTCTTGTTGTATTTTTTGCTTGACCAATATAAAGTGACCATCTTTGTCTTCTTTGACTTTACTTGCTTTAAATCCACATGCATCTGAAAATAAGATTGTGACTCCTCTTTTCTTCTGAATCTATTTGCCTAAAAAATTGTCTTCCAACCCTTAACTCAGAGTTTTAATTTGTCTTTGGAAATTAGGTGTGTTTCCTGCAGACAGCAAATGGATGGCTTGTGTTTTTGAATTCAGTCAGACAATCTATGCTTCTTCAGTGGGGAATTCAAGTCATTAACATTTATTGAGATAATTGATAAGCGTGGTTGTGTTCTATTCATCTTATTTGTGAGAGTCCATCGCTTAGTTTTATCTTTTGCATCATTGTGGAAGTTACATTCTGTCCTTTAATTTCTGGGTTCTTCCTTTGCTGTTGATCCATTGTGATGGTCAGTGTGTAGAACAGGTTGAAGTATTTCCTATAGAGCTAGTCTTGTTGTGTCAAATTTCCTCAATGTTAGTGTATCAGTAATTGATTTGATTTCTCTGTCAATTTTAAAGCTTAGCTTGGAAGGTTATAGAATTCTGGGCTGGAATTGTTCTGTTGGAGTAGATGAAAGGTAGATGACAATTGTCTTTTGGCTTGGAAAGTTTCATTAGAGAAGTTTACAGTCACACTGATGGATTTGCCCCTGTAGGTCAACTGGCACTTACTCCTGGCAGCTTGCAGAATTTTTTTTTTCAGCTTTTAGCCGGGGCTGGGTTTGAACCCACCACCTCCAGTATATGGGGCCAGTGCCCTACTCCTTTGAACCACAGGCACCGCCCCTTGCAGAATCTTTTCTTTTCTCTTGACTTAGGACAGGTTCATCACTATGTGTCTTAGAGAAGCTCTCTTAGAGTTGAGGCGACCTGGGGTCTGATATCCCTCTGAAAGGAGTGTGTCATAATCTTTGGTGATATTTGGGAAATTTTGATTTATAATGTTCTCTAGTATGGCTTCTATTACCCACAGGTATTCTTCTTCCCCTTTTGGGATACCTATAATTTATGTTTGAGTGCTTCATAAAGTCCCATAATTCTGTCAGTGAACGTTCTGCTTTCTCTCTCTTCTGCTTCTTTAACTATCTGAGTTATGTCAAAAGCTTTGTCCTCTACCTCTGAGATTCTTTCTTCTGCATGGTCTAGTCTGTTGTTGATACTTTCTATTGCATCTTTAAGTTCCCTAATTGACTGCTTCAGTTCCTTCAGTTCTGCTATATCCTTTCTATATTCTTCATATTGTTTATCTCTTATTTGATTCATTTTTTGGATTTCCTTTTGGTTGTTTTCCATGTTGTGAGCAGTTTCCTTCATTGTTTCCATCATTTCCTTCATTGTTTTCATCATCTGTATTCTACATTACCTTTTTGTTATTTCTACCAATTCCTGATAGATGGGAACCTCTGCAGTAGCTACCCCAGGGTTGCTCTGGACTAGTTTTTCATGTTGCCAGGATTTTTCTACTGATTCTTCCTCATGAGTGTTTTCTTTTTTCTGTTTCCATACCCTAATTTTCCTTTCACTTCCTCTTGCTCTTCGAGTTATCATGCCTCTGGCCTAGGGTTTCAATGAGTCCTTTTAGTACAGGAGCAGAATGATTAGAAGACTGAAGAACAACAAGAGAAAAAAGATTCTAAAAAAGAGAAAGGAGAAGGGGTTAGTAAAAGGGAATATTGACAAAAGGAAGAGAGGCACAGAAAGTGGGACATAGGAGCAATATATGTATACAATAGGGTACTTTGACCCAACCTCTGGGGGTGACAGGTTGGGTGGTTCCCTTGAGATCAGCAGCTCATTGCTAGCCTTTTTGAACACAGTACACAACCTCCACCAATTAGAGAGAAAAGACAAAAATGCTATAAATCCCACCAAACAAGCAAACAGAAAACTTTATGGGATAAAATTAGGGGAAAAACCAAATAATAGGGATCGAAACACTACCAGAAAGGAAGTTCTTACTGTTAAAGAAGGCAACAATGGAAAATTGTTAAACTGGAAAATGAAGAAACAAAAGAAAGAAAAAAAAGAAAAATCTAGAGAGAAAATGTTGAAATTTTTTTAAAAATGAGGAAGTATACACATCTTGCTGAATATTATCTGATGAACAGTGATTTTCTAGGGTATGAGATGTTAATCACAATGTTGATACAGCTACACAATATGGAGACTGGAGGCCTGTGCTGATGTCTCAAACACTGCACGGTGCAGAGCCCAAAATCTCTTAGTCTGCTTAAAAGACACTTTAAACTGCTAACCTTGCCTAAGCAGAAGCTTTCCCAGGAAAGCGCTTGTGGCTAGGATCACTCCTGAAGTGGCTGCCCACTTACTCAGAGTGCCAAAACTGGTCTCTCCCCTGAGGACCAAGGCTGAAAGGCATCTCAGTCCCCGCCGTTAGGCTGCTCAGTCACTGAATCACTAGATTACTCACCCAAGGTCTCCCACCCAATCCGTGCTCTGTGACCCTGAGGGTGGAGATTGCCAGGGGAGTTCACCCACAATGGCTCCACATGGCCCACAGCTGAACACTGTTAGCTCCGTCAGGCTCAGTGGCTCAGTCTGGGGCCTTAGACAATGCTTAAAGTCCTTTACACTCTTGCCCAAGTTCTCCCAAGGTAGTTCAACTGAGTGTCAAGTCCACAAAAAACAAAGCGGCTCACAGGTAAGGCCTTTCCAGTTTGCAATCTCACTGCTACTGGACTTACAGTTCCCTGAAGGATTAGACCAAACAAATACACGCAACCACTTGCTAGTTCTCCACTGCTTTTGTCTTCCTCATGGGGTCCTGAAGTCTCTCACTGACTCCTTGCATCCCCAAAGGGATGTTTCTGGGCAGATCCCACCAGCCAGAGATGCCTGGAGTCTTCTCTCCTCAGTCTCACCGAGTCCAGTTACACGGAAGCTGTTTATCAGCCACCATCTTGATCATGTTCCAAAACCTCATTATTTTTAAAGCAGGTTTGCTTGTTACTGTAGCACTTACTGACTGCCCATTCTGACTAATGTAATGTGTCAGTTAAGCTCATGGTCCTTGCAATCTAATATAGACAGGTGATATACACTTTCTTAAACCACTATGATTCCAGCAATGCCCTTTTTGGCTAACCTTTCTGTTCCTATGCCCACTTCGTAAAGTTCTTTCATTTCCTGGAACCCAGTTGCCACCTCTACTAGGAAACCCTCACAACCTTCCATTCAAGGCAACATGGGGCAGCCCCTTTGCAGGAGTACTGCAAACTCTCATTGTCAGCCTGTTTTTCTAACCTTTTTCTAGTTCAAGGCCACAACTTGCCCACTCAGGGCATTTGGTAGACTCAGAAAGAGTGAAACTTTCCAAGTGGCTGCAACTCCATAGGGCCATGGTTCGGTAGGATATCACAGACTGAACATTAGCCCCGGCCCATTAACCTTTCTCTTATTAATCTGCCTTGATTGTTAGTTGATCTTTCAGTGAACCAACCAAGGAAAAAGAGGTGAGTTTCGCCAAGATCTCAACAACAAAAAAAAAAGGAAAGAAAGGTATAGACACCAGTAGCCCACAGGCTTCGTATTTGATGGTGGGTGTCCCATTTTCATCATCTATTCTTTATTTCATGGAGTTGTATCAACACTATGAATGCAGGGCTGTGATATGAAACCAGAAGGCTGTTTGAACTTTTGGAACCTTGTGTGGGATTGATGGTGGTACAGAGGCATGAAAGGCTAGTATGAGCCAGAAGAGGAGAGCACATGCAGAGACTTGGTGGTGCATAAGGTAGATTTTTTTAATTTGTCAAGATGTGTCTCTCAATCCTGTGGCTATGATGAGAGCATGTGCAGAGAGCAATGATAGCAAATAATGTACAAATGTTTTTTGCATTCAAAGGACATCCACATATGTTGGAAGAACTTAAGTGAGTTTTGTTCTTAGATAACCCATATTAGCTGAATGTGTTAAGTGAAATGATACTTATATTGAGCCATGATCTGTACACTGTCCTCCATGGCCCTGCCTACCAGGCCTTATAGACGTAACTTAGAGCACCCATAAGAAGTGTTCATAGAAGGAATGAATATTTTCTGAAGCCTTTCTCTCCTCTTTTTCCTCTGCCTCATTTCCTGATCTGCCAAGCCCAGAACTGAGGATCAAAAGACTGGTCAAGAGCATGGAGGTTGCAGTGAGACAGACCTGGGTTCAAATCTTGGCTCCACCATTTACTCGCCATAAATCTTTGAGGGAGTTACTTAATTCCCCAAGTTTCAGCTTCCTCAAATGTCAATTAGGCTCATTGTACCCATGAAAAGCGAGTGGGGAAATGCACTCAATGAGTGTCTACAGAACCCTGCCAATGAGTCAGGCTCTGTGGCTGGGAGACCAGAGTGATCAGGAAAGGCCCCTCCGAGGAGGAGACATTGAGGTGACAGGTGAGTGTTGGGGAGAAGCTGGCCATGCAAAGAAGAGCTGAGAGAAGAACATTCTAGGTAGGGGAATAGCAACTTCAAAGGCCCCAGGTAACCAAGCTCAAGAAGTGACTGCTTTTCCATCTCCAAGTGTTGTGCCCAGGAGTTCCCCAGAGACAACACAACCAGACAAGTCGAACTAGCAAGGGAGTCTCTTTATTCAGGAGCCAGCCAGGGACTCCATCAGTGTTCCCACTGGGGGGTTCTGAGACCAGCCCTGCCTCAAGTGCTTAAGGAGTCGGGTTTTTAGGCCTGGTCTGCAACCTGGTTGGCACACAGGCAGTCCAAGTGCATCTGGGTAGTGTAGCAAGCAAGCGTTGCACTGAAGCAGAATTTTGCAGTTAGTCGTATGTCATACATCTTTGTTTTAATACTTTCTCCCCATACATCTTAGCTTCAGAACTTTCTCCACCTCGAATTATTTAAAGGTCAGTCTAAGGATAGTTGGTGCCTCCCGGTTCATTTTCCAGAAAGTTAGCCAAGCAAAAAACTGGGAATGAGCTAGAAGCAAGAAATCAATTAGTACCTTTTCATTTGTCTTGGGGGTGAATTAGACTTCTTTCATTTTTTTGAAAGATTGCAGTCTGGAAATTTGCCTGGAGTTAACTGGTATATTTCCACTATAGCCTAGGCCTGACACCTTTCTGCTTTAGCCTACGCCCACCAGGCCTAACACAGTCTTCCTTCCCTGAATGCACCATAATCAACCCAGGGACATGTAGGCCACAGACTACCCCACCATGACCGTATCTCATTCATTGACTCAGAACAAGTTATCAGCCAAAAGCCATTAACCCCCAGAATGGTGAGGGTAGGACAGTGTGCTATCTGAGGCAGGAAACCAGAGGAGTACACAGAGCCAAGTTTGGTCCTGGGCACAGGGCCATATGGACAAGTCAGTTATCACCAGCAGCACTGGCTCCTGGGAGCACATTGGACATCCACAGTGAAACTGCCACCACCACTGACTCTGGCCCTTTTGTTTGCCTTGTCCTCCTGGGTAGAATCTCAAGAACACTCATGGTGCCAGAAAGAAATTCAAGGCTCTTTCCTAATCTCCCCCAGTGGGATCACAAGGCCCCTGGAGGAACCCTCTCCCTTACCAGCATCTGGTTCCTCCATTTCTTCCTGGAAGGTGGTCATGAGCACCAGCACCTGCACCTACCTGCCCATGAGGTCTGGCAGCTGGACTCAGGGCCCAGTCAGGTGGAATCAGATAATGCCCAGCCTTTCCCAGTGGGACTGCCTTGGTCTCCTTTTTCTCTCAGTCAAGTTCCATACAGCAAAGTCCCCACAAAGTGGTTCATCCCAAATCAAGGCCTTCAGAGCTCCAAAGTCTTTTTCGGGTGTTGAATCCAGCCCTTTCTCAGCCTCCAAACTGAGCCAAGTATCCCTTGAAGAAGAAATAATAGTTTCAACTGTCAAAGTCTGACCAGAAAACTCTCACTAATCTAAGTATGAATCAGTGCCACACCAACTTCCCAGAGTCAGTGTTGTATGAACATGGAGGAAAGGCTGTAGGGCTGTCAAACTGGGCACAAGTCTGCACCAACTGGGACCACTGCCTCCTGCTTCCTGGGGCCCTAGGAAGCAGGAGGCAGGGACTGCTTCCTGTGAATTCTCCAACAGAAAGTTCATTATGTTGATGAACTTTCAAACCGGGACTGCCCTCTCTGTGCCTGGCGCCTGGCAGGGCTAGCTTCCAATGTTGCCTTCCTGCTGCCATGAGATGGCAAGTCTGGTGACAGCAGTGGAGCTGGGCTTGAGGAGGAATGGGAAAAAAACTTCAGGCCTCTGGGAGTTACCCACAGAAGCTGGCGGCAGTGAAGACAATAATGCATTCTCTGACTTTCCCTCCTCAGAGCTCCTCAAGGCTGTGCCATGTGGGAAGAGGATTGCCTGAGAACCAGAAGCCCTATGCCCAGCCCTGCACTAACTTACCTGCCAACCATTTGGTAAATTGTTACCTGAGCTTTCAGTTTCCCATCTCCAGGGGATTGCACTTGTCCAACAACAGCAGTAGATCAGACTGAATGCCAACGTGGATTAGGGGAACATATGGCTGTGGGATATGGAGGGGGCCACATCTAGTTGTTCAGCAATGTTGTGATTCACTGCTGATGAGTGGAGATGTCATGTCACTTGGCACATGGCACTAGAGGACCTCTGTGCTCCTGCCCAGTGGAACATTCCACCACTCAGATTCAAGGAGTAAGATTCCACAGCTTCAAGGCATATGCTACCAACTGGGAAGCTATGAATTCTCCAACAGGAAGTTCACTATGTTGATGAATTCTAACACCTTTCCTAAAGGAGTGAACAGCAACAAAAGGATTCTAATACATCTAACACATGCTGAGAAGGGTTAGATAAATTAGATAATATTTTTATGTTAGAGATGTTTTGGATGGTCTGATCTTTTTCTGTCCAACTTGAGATGATGCCAGCGCCAGACAGTAATCAGTCAGGGGGCCACTGGATGTGGCAGTCCCTCTTTTCCATGGCTCACAAGCAGTGAGCACTAGCCATCACCTCCATGACAGTAGCAGAAGTCACCACAAGAAGAGTAGAGCCTCTAGCATCAGTTTACTGGAAGATGCGAAAGGGCCTGGACCACTGATAGATGCTACAGCAGCCCTAGTTCTCTCATTTCCACAGCGAGCTGTTTTCTGTTTAAACTGGGCTTTAAATTGGCCCACTGCACATATCCCACTGTCAGAGGAAACCCTCTTCTGACATCCTGTTCCACTCTGCAGACCCTCTGGCTCACTTCCCAGGGCTCCTTTCCCATCCCAGACCCTCTCAGGTCCTGCACCAGCTGCCCTCCTCTGTGTCATTTAGTTACAAATCCTTCCTCCCTTCCTTTCAAAACATCCCCACTGCTTCAGGGTTTGGCTCTCTACGTGCCCAGGCCCCTGACCCTTCCATGCAGATGACACTAAAGAAGAAGCCAGGATCAGAGATCCCCAACTGCTTGTTCCTTAAACATGTCTCATCCCTCCGGCTTCCAGGCCTGACCCAGCTCCTCAAAGGCACAGGTTGGGTGGTCGAGCGACACTGAGGGTGGTGGGAGAGTTAGGGGCACCAGGTCCTAGTTTCCCCATCTCCAGAGCAAGGGCAGCGGGAAGGGGACGCTCAGAGCACCGTGACCAGGTCGGGCCCACCCTAATCTGCCTTCCATGGACCCCTGCAGACACCACTAAAGACAGAAATTTTGAAATGAAAGTTTGCAACTTATTCTTTTTTTAAAGTATTACTACCGCACCTTACAACTTATTATAAACAGAATGAAACATAAAAAGTGAGTAGTATCATGGACCCCATATTCTCTCACTTGGCATCAAGAATTACACCGTTCCACAAATCTTTGTTTCATCTGTACTTTCCTCTTTAAAATTTAAATTGTTTTCTAATTTTTGTAGTATTTTAAGGCAGACATCTTACCATTTCTCTATAAATAATTTATTGTACATCTCTAAAAGATAAGAACCTTTTTTAAAATGTGTGGATGCATAGTCATGATACTACTTTTTTTTTTTTTTTTTTTTTTTTGCGACAGAGTCTCATAACTTTGTCACTCTTGGTAGAGTTCTCTGGTGTCATAAGTCACAGCAACCTCAAATTCTTGGGCTCAATGATCCTCTGGCCTCTGCCTCCCAAGGAGCTGGACTATAGGCACTGCCACAACACCGGGTTATTTTTGGACATGGGTGTAGCTCTTGATCTGGTTGATCTCGAATTCCTGAGCTCAGGCAATCCACCTACCTCGGCCTCCCAGAGTGCTAGGCATTACAGGCATGAGCCACCACACCCGGCCCTTTTTTTGAACTAAAGAATATTCCCTAGAGCTGACACCGGTTTCATTTCTTTTCCCATTTGCATTATTCTTCATTTGGAACCACTCTGCACTGTAGCTTAGCAAAAGTCATATTGGTGGGCACCTCCGACATTTTCCTAATCTTTTGCCACTACACATAACAGTACAATGAATTGTTTGTGCATACAGCTTTTTGGTATGAGGTAAATTCCAACAAGTAGAATTCCTAAGCTAAAGTGCAAGTATGTGGGCTCGGCGCCTGTGGCTCAAGCAGCTAAGGCACTAGCCACATACACCTGAGCTGGAGAGTTCAAATCCAGCCCCAGGCCCGCCAAAGAACAACGATGGCTACAACCAAAAAATAGTTGGGCATTGTGGCAGATGCCTGTGATCCCAGCTACTTGGGAAGCAGAGGCAAGAGAATTGCTTGAACCCAGGACTTGGAGGTTGCTGTGAGCTGTGATGCTACGGCACCCTACCCAGGGTGATGGCTTGATGCTCTGTCTCAAAATAAATAAATAAATAATTCCAGGTATGTGTGTGTAATTAGCTAGATGCTGTCCATTCCCCTTCATAGTGGTAAAGCTGAATTATGAATGTGCAAAAATGAGGAGTAACATTACCACCCCATCTACCACCCAAGCCTGGGAATCAGGTCACCCTCCACATGGTTCTACCCAAAATAAGCCTGAACTGAATACAGATCTCACATGATAACCCTGGGGCCCTGCGAGTCCCAGAAAGAGCCATAAAAATTCCATTTACTTTCCTTGGGCTGGAATAATGCCAGTTTAAGGAGCTCACCCTGCTCATCTCAGGCTGAGCATACACTCTGGATGGTCCTTTTCTGTCTTCTTTGATGGAGAAGACACTTAAAAAAGAATTATATATCTTTTCTACGTTTGCCAGAAAAACAAACAACAATGTTTCCCAGGCCTAGAAATTAGGGGAATTACAACAGGTGCTCATTAAGTAAAGTTCTCACTGAGTTCTTCAGTTTATCTGACCCTAGTGGTCTTTCTTTACAAATGGAAGGAAAATTGATGTTGTTAGGATAAATTCAGTCTCTTATTCACATAACCAAGTGTAACATAACACTTTCCCAGCCCCATTGCTACTCCCACCTCTAGGCCAGCTGAATCCAGCCCACAGTTATATAAAGTGTGGCCCATACTGTGTTTCTCAGAAAAACAAACTAATTCCCTGGCAACTTTTAAAGATCAGAGATTTCACACAAATAACTGACTTCTCATTTCCTATGATATTTAGGTAGATACATAGATTGACTGATTAATATAAATTGTAACTCTCACAGCCCTGCTTAGTCTTTTTGTTAGGCCTAGACTAAAGCAGAAAAGTGTCAGGCCCAGGCTATAATGGAAAAATACCAGTTAACTCCTGGCACATTTCTGGACTGCAACTTTTCTAAAAGAAATGAAATAAGTCTAGTTCACTCCCAAGATAAATGAGAAAATACTAATTGATTTCTTGCTTCTTGGCTCAGTTGCTTTCTTGGCTACCTCCCTGGGAAATGAACCAACTGTCCCTGGACTGACCTTTAGACAAAACCAGGTAGAGAAAATATTGAGATAACGATGTATGGAAAATAAGATGTATGGGGGAATATATTAAAACAAAGATGTATTTGGTATAGCTAATAACAGCAAAATTCTTCTTCTGTACAATGTTTCCTTGCTATCCTACCAGGATGCACCTGCCAACCAGGATGTAGGCCAGGCCTTAAACCCTGACCCCTTAAGCACTCGCAAATCCCATGTTGAGACATTGACATAGTCTACACCTGGCTCTTCAATAAAAGGACTCTACTATAAATTCAGCTTACTTGGCAGTGTGGTCTTTGAAAGACTCCAGGGCACAACATTTTGTTATGATGTTGGGGTGCTTTAGGCCTCAGGAGCAGCCTCAGGAAATAGAATTCTCTCCCCCTGACCACATTCTCCTGCCCTCCTATCACCTGCTCCTCCTTCTTTCCCCCAAGGCAGGCCTTGGAAACTAGAAACATACTCAAGTCATCCCAGCAAAAAGAAATTCTCTGATCTCTACCTTATCTGATTGGAAGTCACAAAACTCCGATTTCCAAAGAGGTCCTGTCCCATACCACAGAGGAAGGAGTGCACAGAGATCACAGGATTTGCACAGGCAGGCCCTGATATTCCCCTCTCTGCATAGTGACGAGTGCCTCAGTCCAGTCTATCCAGTCAAGTTTCTATAAAAGGTCTAAGAGGACGGGGAGTGGGAGCTTCCATTTGGAGGAAGGCTGCTCAGGCAGGTATGGAAGCTCCACACCCCTCCCACATACCTGTGCATTTCTTCACCTCTATCCTGTGTAATACCCTACAGAGTAGACAGGTAAACAAAAGAGTTTCCATCGGTCAAGTGAACCACTCTGGCAAATCAATTGAATCCAAAGATAGAGTCGTGGGATCTATGACTGATAGCCAGAATTTATAGTCAGAAGCACAGGAAAAACAACCTGGGACTGGCGATTGGCATGAAAAGTAGGGGCTGGTCTTACAGAAATGAGCCTTCAATCTGTGGGATCTGACGCTATATCCAGGAAGGCAATGTCAGAATTGAACCGGAGGCTGCCAGAGGAGTGGCTCACACGTGTAATCCCAGCACTTTGGGAGGCTGAGGTGGGTGGAGTGCCTGAGCTTGTGGGTTTGAGACCAGCATGAACCAGAGTGAGACTCCATCTCTAAAAACAGCCAGTTGCTGGGGTGGGCGCCTGTAGTCCCAGTTACTTGGGAGGATGAAGCAAGAGAATCACTTGAGCCCAAGAGCTTGAGGTTGCTGTGAGCTTTGATGCCACCTCACTCCCTCACTCTACTGAGGGTGATGTGTAGTCAGACTCTTGTCTCAAAAAAAAAAAAAGAAGAATAGAACCAAAGGACACCCACCTGGTGGGCCTGCTACAGAACTGATTACCAGCTTGCTGGTGGGGAGAAAATGCCCACTCATCTAGCATCAGTAACTTGTTCTGAGGCTATAGTAGGAGAAACACAATCTGAGTTTTCTCCCCTTCTCTTGAGAACTTGCTCATCTTACCATCGCATCACAGCTTGCCTTCCAGCACACCAGCTACTGATGGATCACAGAAGAGACTAGTCCCCAGTGGGGGGTAGGGGATGGCACTGCCCATGTCCATAAGACCCACAAGCACTTCCACTCATTCCTTCTGCCTCCTGGTCCTTGAGTTGTGACCCTGGCCCAGACTGCAAGCTCCCTGAAAACAAAGGCTGCTATGTCTTAATCAACTTTGATTCACAGTAACTAGCCCAGGCTCTAAAGCACAGTGGGTTCTCAATAAATGCTTATTGGATGAAAATAGTAACTGCGGGAGGCATATATCACATTTATTCCAATATTAAAATTGCACAATTGTCATACAGCTGAGCCTAGGTTGGCATCAAATGCCCCAACCCTATACCATCCCACCACCTAAAGCCACTTCTGTCAGTGGGGTGCTCCCAACATTTTTCTCCGAAATTTGACTTCTCTTCCTCCTAGCAATCTCCTCTCAAATGAGGACAGGGATGCATAACTCATGGGCTTGCTGAAAAGACTGCATAATGTCATGGTTGTCAAACAAGGCACTTACTTTGACCACACTATTCCCAGTGCCTTTATCTCCAAGGTAGCAAGAGTCTCCCTTCTAGGGCTGCCTCAAGAAAGTCTTGTCAGTGATTTGATTTTGTTTTTTCACCCAAGCCCCAAAGAAGACATTGCAATAGAAATCTCTCTTTTGGGATGGTGCCTGTGGCTCAAAAAGGTAGGGCGCTGGTTCCATATGCCGGAGCTGGTGGGTTCAAACCCAGCCCTGGCCAAAAAAAAAAGAAATCTCTCTTTCCTGAGAATTTTTTAGGTCCCTACTCACAAACACTGATGGGGGTAAAGATCTTATCAGGAAGGCTTCGATTTCTTATCAAGCAGAGTGGCCCTCAAGGGGGTAACTGGGGCAGGTTGGAGTATATTTAAAATGAGCAACTCTTGATAGCTACTGTATACTTAAACTTGCTCATTCTTGAGTGCTTTAAACCCAGGAAGGGAGCATGAAGTGGCTTGTGGTCCTCGGGCTGGTGGCCCTCTCAGAATGCTTGGTCAGGTAAGTTATGGGAGAAGAGACATCAGCTCTCTTTCTTGCCCTCTTATTCTCTCACCCTTATTCTCCTTCCAATGCAGGAATTAAAACAGAATCATTCCCTGACTTTCATGAACTTCAAGTCTCCATTGTTTCATGAGCAGTATGCCAAGTGCATGTGGTACCCAGAGGTCTGGGGAAAGTCTGAGGGGTTACACTCCTCAAGAGGCACCAGTCACATCATAAGCTATGTGAATGGCACTTCCCAGAATTGTTCAGTGCACAGTCTGTGCAACTGTACATGTGGTTCCATCTAGAAATAGTGTTTCTTCTGCATAATTTTCAAGGTCTTCCCTCTCCTCCCTCTGTGTTTCCTTGTATATGTGTCTCTGTGATTCCGTCTCTATCTCTACATCTCTCTCCTTTATTTCTTCACCTCTTTTGGTGTCTCTGTGTATGGAGAACTCTGTTTATTTCTTGTTTCAACTCATTCTTCTTTCTCTACCCTCTTCATTTCCCTCATTTATTACCCACCTCAGCGTCTTTGAGTTTTCTTACATCCTGGCTTCCTCTCTCAGCCCTCTCTTCTGATTGAGCCCTGGAGAGATCAGGAGAGCTACATCTAGACCAAGGTTAGCCACTAGCGAGCAGTGTGATCACAACCATGTCACAAGCTACTGCACTTCTAATGCCTCCCTCCCCTGTAATGAAAGGATAATGATCCCCACTCTATCTCCCTTCTAGGGCTCCCTCAAGAAAGTAACATTGAGATGACAATAGCAATGGGAATGGCCATCACCATCAAGACCTACTATTAATATATGGCAGGTGCATCACCTCTGCCACCTCACTGAGAACCCCCAAACATTCTATGTGAGGGGAGCATTATCATTCCACAATGTTTACAGATAGGGAAACTGAGGCTCAGAACAGTCATATGACTTGCTTGAGATTATAAAAGAGAACCTGGATTCAAACCTAGATCACCTAGATCTCCTGCCATGGTTTTCATTGTGTTAGATGGCCTGTCCTAAGAACATGACAGCACTCATTAAAATGTTCACAAAATGCACAGCACACTTCTAAAGCAGGGGGTGACAGTCATATTGTAGCAAGGGGCAGCCAACTGCTGTCTCTTATTTGTTTCTCTTCCCCTGCTCTGTTAAAGAGTCCCTCTGATAAAGGTCAAATCTATGCGAGAAAACCTCCAGGAAAATGGCATGCTGAAAGAATACCTTGAAAAGTTCCCTTACAGCCCAGTCAAGTTTCTTAGTAATGATCAGAACAAGAAAGTGAATTATGAATCCCTGAGGAACTACTTGGATGTGAGTATGCTGGGAGGATGGAGCTCTGGACTATGCTCCTGGGCCTCCTGCCAAGCACTGGGGCTCCGCATGGGGCATGAGCCAGGGGGTTGGTTAGGGCTGGGCTCCTGCAAGCAGGAACAGTGGAGATAGGGGCCCACCACTGAAAACAATCTCTTCTACACTTAGTTATTGGTCTGCAGTGACTGGGCACAGAAATGACCAGATACCACATAAACGTCAATTCCTATACCAAAGATACGTTACTTGGCACCTGTGAACCACAGCAGTGCTTGTTTGGGGGGACTTTGCCCTTTCTGAACTAAGCAAATGACTGAGCTAATGGAGCCACATTGAAGGGTGAGCCATGCCTGATCAAATGACAACAAAGCCAAGTGCAAATCCAGCTTGAGGCCCTAGTTAGAGAAGCCTCTTCAGCCCTAAGAATCACATCAAGAAAAAGCTATTGAGCCCTGTGGTGTGGGACACCATGATGAACTAACAATATAGTCATTGTTACTGATTACCAGAGGCTCCATCTCATCTTCAATTACCTGTAGCACAGCCAGAGAAATAGGCAAAGGGTAAATTAATCTCAGATAAAAGTACCAACTATTTGGCACTGACATTGTGTGATGTGAGTTTAGAGGGAAAAAGGCTCATAGTGACCAGTGGCTAAAGTAGGAGGGCTGCCTGGAGGAAGAGGCACCCGGGCTGGGCCTTTGAGGATGGGAAGGATGTGGAGCGCTTTGGGGAAGGCTGGAAGGTTTCTTGAATGCAGGCATTAGCTTGAGCAAGGGCTGCGAGGTAGAGCCGTGATAAGTAATATTGGGAAACATGAGGACACCCAAAGAAGACCAGCACTCTGGGAACCAGGCCAAGCCTGCCCTAACCACCGCCTCCTGGCCCTGGCAGCTGACCTATGTTGGCCTCATCACCATTGGAACACCCCCTCAGACGTTCAAAGTTGTCTTTGACACAGGCTCTGCTGACTTCTGGGTGCCCTCTGTATTTTGCAACATCGAGCCCTGCCGTGAGTGTCCCTTGCACCTTGTCTTGTGTCCTCCCACCACCGGCTCCTCAGTCCTCAGCAGGCCTGATGGATGCCCTCCCCTTGTTTCTGCAGAGAAACATGGTCGCTTCCACTCTCAGAGTTCTTCCACGTTCAAGTTGCCCCCTGGCGAGCTCCGCACTGTTGAACTCAGCTACGGCTCTGGGGACGTAATAGGATTTATTGCCTCTGACATTCTTAAGGTAACATGGAAACCAGAGGTGGAGGCAGGGCTGCTCACACCACTCACAAGACCAGATGCCAGCTCAGCAGGGAATACTGTGTTTCCCAAACTCTGCCACTGGCTGGCCCCTGTGGGGCTGCGTTCTGGGGAGGTAGTGCCCCTGCCAACATGCAAACTCCTAAGGAGGGCCAGTGAAGCCAGAGGGTAGGAGCAGCTGCTGCAGGGGCTTAGCCAAAGTTAGCATGAGGCTGACTTTGCTGGGAGCAGGGAAAGAGCTGAGTAAAAATTGCCCACTTTTATTCTCTCACACTCTGTCAGGCATTGTGCTGGCCCTTCGGTTATAGTAACTTGTTTAACTCTCACAACAAAGCACTACTAGCAGCAGGTACTGTTCATATCTCCATTTTACAGAGCAGAAAACAAAGATGGTAAGGGCCTTGAACACGACTGGGTCACACAGCTGGCAAGCAACAGAGCTAAGATGTGAATCAGGACCCAGGCAGGAGTGGGACACTTTCAGGAGGGCCTGAGGCCTCTGACTAGGCAGGGAAAGGAGGTGCCCATAGATTCAGGAACATCCTGACTGATAAAAGGCTTGTTACCTTTGCAGGCCTTGGAGGAATTTGAGATCCAAGAAAAACTAGGGACTCCCCCCTGCAAAGTGCCTCACTACATGTAATGTGTATGCACACACAGAGAAGACTGTTTTCCAGGCAGAATTTTCATAAGAACTCTACTGGCTATGTAGTATGGGCAACTATCCCCAAGGGGATGCAGAGAAGACCACTCTGTCATCAGATCATGGTGGTACCAAAAAAATGACCCTATTCTCTCCCCTTTTGTCTTCAAATGGGTAATATTTGGTCATATTAGGAGCCTCAGTCTCCCCATCTGTGAATAGGGTCAGAGCCTTTTCTGACTAATCTCAGGTGGCAGGAGGAAGGTGCAGGCGCTGATTGGATCCCACTGCATAGCCCACAGAACCCACTCTCTCGTTCTCACCTATCATGACCATCTGAGCTGCAGCCCCAACCACAGTTGCTTCAGTTCCCTCTGTGGTGCTGGTGGAATCTCCTCACCCATTTCCTGCCCCCTGACTCCCCATAGCCTAGCCCTGGCCCACTTCCCAAACCGTTACACAGGAACATTCTTTTCTCCCACAGATTGGGGACCTTGAGGCCTTCAGACAGGCATTTGTCCTAACCACCTGGGAGGACCATGCGTTCTGGTCCTTTACAGCATATGATGGCATCCTAGGACTGGCCTACCCTAAACTTGCCCAGGCTGGAGGCACCCCTGTCTTTGACAAACTTTGGAAGAAAGGCCGCATTTCTGAGAACCTCTTTGCCTTCTACTTGACCAGGTAAATGTGCGCTAGACAAGCCCTTCCTCTAACTTACTGTAAGACACTTTTTGTTACATGAAAAATTAAAGACTACATGATCTAGAAGTTTCTTAGACACTGTCTAGTCCAGGAGTCAGCAAACTATAGTCAGGAGGGCAAATCTGGCCCATCCTCTGTTTTTGTAAATAAAGTATTGTTAGACTACGACCACCTTCAGGTGTTATCCGTGGCCACTTTTGCATGCTGTGGCAGTGTTGAGCAGTGTGACAGATGTTAGGCCCACAAATTCTAAAAGAGTAACAACCTACCCTTTACAGAAAAAGTTTGCTGACCTCTCCAATCTAGTCTCTTCATTCAGTACAGAACAAAACAGGCTCAGGGGAGGGGGCTTCTGCACAAGGTTGCACAGTCAGGAACTGGTAGTGGTAGGACTTGAACTCAGCCCTCAAGACTACCCTCAAAGCTGGTGTTAATCCATCAGGAAGTTTCCTGTCCCTGAGCTCTGTATAAAAAGCTGCAGTCCCCTGACTGCCTTAGGGTCTCCCTGACTCCCCGTAGGGAATCGGGGAGAATGGTGGAGCACAGACAAAAGGGGGACCGGTTGACAGACCATATTTTCCCCCATGAAGACACTGGTGGACCATATGGAGCCATGCAGGGGGGCAGAGAGTCGGGTGGTTGAGGCTGTAGCTCAGGGGACCTGGGTTCACACCCTGGCGCCATCGCCTGAACCCACTAAGCTTCAGGAACACTTGTATCCAATTGAGGGAGATAATTGGCACCTATTATATGCTCAGGTCTGCTCTGTACACGTGAAGCAGACAAGACATAAGTAAATAAATAAAGGAAAAGGATAACTCCAGACAGTAACTGGTTCTGGGAAAGCAACAAATCAGGCTGATAGAATGGACAGGGATGAGGGTGCATTCTGAGATGGGCGGTAGGGAATGGCCACTCTGTGCTGAGATCTCTGCCAAGAAAAACAGTCAGGATCGAGATTCTGAGAGCCAGGCCCAGAGAAATGTTGAGTGCCAAGGCCTAGAGAAGAAGCTAGCGTAAAGAACCCGGGCATGGGGGACCTACAGGAGACTCAGCATAGCTGGAGTCCGTGGGGGGTGGGGGGTGATGAGGCTTCCCTGGGGCCTTGTCCTAAGTGGGAACAGAGGCTTGTGGCAGGGGACTAAGCAGGGAAGAGACCTCATCTGACTTCCATTTTGACAGCTCACTCTGGACACCCACTGGGAGGAGGATGAGTGAACGGAGTATAGGTCGGGAGGCCAGAAAAGGGGTGGCTGCCAGGCCCAGCGGCGAGCAGCAGGGAGTCAGTACGGTGGGCGGGGG
>NW_003852796.1:81565-96180 GCF_000181295.1 Otolemur garnettii
GGAGGAGAGGTGTCTGCAGGGATGTTTCTCCCTCACTAAGATTTTACTGTGAGCCCAGTATTAGCCATATAATGTGCAGGGGCCAGTGTGGTTAAAAATGTGGGGACCCTTGTTCAAAAAGTATTAAAAACTGTGAAAAAGGCCAGGCATGGTGGCTCACACCTGTAATCCTAGGATTCTAGGAGGCCGAGGTGGGTGGATTGCTTGAACTCAGGAGTCTGAGAGCAGGCTGAGCAAGAGCAAGACCCCCACTCTATTAACAACAGAAAAACTAGCTGGGTATTGTGGCTGGCACCTGTAGTTCCAGCTACTCTGGAGACTAAAATAGGAGTATCGCTAGCACCCAGGAGTTTTGATACTATATCTCAAAAAAAAAAAAAAAAAAAAAAAAAAAAGAAAAGAAAAGAAAGAAAGAAATGCCTGCAAAACAGTGATAGCAGAGGCACAGGACTCTTCTAATCACAGGGCTCCATGAGTAGCACAAGTACCAGGCCCATGAACCCAGCCCTGTGTAAGCCTGAACATGCAGCCCTTAGTTCCCATTGGGGCTTGGTTTTCATCAAATGACAGACTGGACAAGGTAGAGGTCAGCTGTCCCTGGCCACAGACCCTCTGGCTACATCTCAGAGTCCACTCTGATTGCTGGAGGAGACCTGGCCCTTTTTCAAAGAGGACGATGGTCGGAGTCCAGCTCAGAAACCAGATTGTCCAGACTCAAATCTCAGCTTTGCTACTCACTTGCCATGTGACCAGCTGTGGACAGGTATTCAACCCCTCTTTCCCTCAACTTCCCCATTCATTAAATGGAGATTGTAGTAGTGCCTGCTTCCTAGGCTGCATGGGGCTGCAGATTGAGTGAGCAATGACAGCAAACCCTTAGACAGCACCTGGTGGAGAATGCTGCTCATCATTCATGGCAATGACCCCTTTCCTCTTTCTTTCCTCCAGCGGGGGAAAGAGAGGCAGTATGCTGATGCTTGGTGGGGTGGACCACTCCTACTACTCCGGGGAACTTAGATGGTTGCCAGTGACCAAAGGAGGATACTGGCAGGTAGCCCTGAACAGGTAAGCTCTCCCCTCTGATTCCTGCTCTGAGCGATGCTACACACACGTATGCATATTTATGCATGCACAGACACAGTGCACACGCAGTCACAGACACATACAATCTCATGAAGTCACAAGTCATGGACACACAGCCAGACACACACAGTACACCTGTCATCCCTAATCCATCTAGGCCTCCTCACCAGGGGCTCAATGAGAGAAGCCAGAGCAGGCCTGAGTCTTGGGCTGAGAGGAGTGGAGAAAGACCCATGAAGCAGGAAGCTGGGATCACTGGGAAGAAGCAGTGTGGTGTGGGGACACTGGGCCATACTGCATTGTGGGCAGGCAGCGTGGTATGGGGACCCTCAAGTGTAGCACACGGTGGTTCATGGAGGAGCCCACCAGGCTGAACAGGGGCATAGTAAGTGTCCAACTGTCCTGGTTTACCTAGGGCCAAGGGAGCTTTCAGGACACAGGACTTTCAGTTAGAGAACAGAAGTCCCAGGCACACTCAGAAGTTGGTCACCCAGGGAAAAGATACCAAGCACTGGAGAGAGATGTGTTTCCTTCTCAAGCTGAAAGAGAATTACACAAACGACAGTCCCCAACTGACCCCCATCCTGGGCACACCAGGGGGCCAGAGACTGTGACAGAGATTCAGGAAACTGGAGCCCTGCAGTGTCTGGGAACACAATAACACAGTAACCAACTGGATTCTGTGTGATGCCACTGGGGAGAAGCTAGAAGTGTGCTTTCGCAGCATCTAAAGCCCCCCGGGCTGCCTTAGGCATCACCTGAGCTGGGGGCCTCAGCGTCTGAGCTGCGACTCTGAGAGGCAGCACCCTCTTCCACAGCAGCCCACAGCCCCTGCCCGCCACTCTCAGCATCTGCTGCCTCACAGGCTCTCCTGCTTCACTCAGGGGCCCTGTGGGGGTCAGTCACCAGAACAAGTATGTTTCCCTCGTCAATTCACTCAACAAACACATGTTGAGCACCCACTGCGTGCTGGGCACCTGAGGGAAGCACTAAGGGCACAACCCGCTCTCACAGTCTGCACCACCCAGTAGGGCAGGTAGACATGGCCCAATGAGCCCCAGAAATAGTGAATTCTTACTTCCATGCCTGCTAGAAACAAGCAAGAGAATGAGGAGGTCGGCCAAGAGAGGAGCCGGGTCTAGGTCCCTGGAAAACTGACAGTTAAGCTGGAACATGGAAAATGAGGAGAAACTAGACAGACAGAGGCCATGGGGGCAGTTCTAGAAAGGGAGGCCAGCGTGTGCAAAGGCCCTGAGGCAAGAAACAGGTTGGAGCATTCAAGAACTGAAAGGAAGTCACAGAAAGTCAGTGTGCCCATTGCAAAGGGAAACAGAGAGGGGGATGCGAGACAGCAGGGAGGGGGCAGAATGGAGGGAGGCTGAAGAGTGATGAGTAATCTGCTTTGCCTGCCCGTTCCCCAGCATCACCGTGAATGGGACCATTATTGCTTGTCATGATGGCTGCCAGGCCATTCTTGATACTGGGAGCTCGGTGGTGGATGGCCCATATGAGGATGTCCTGAACATCCAGAACATCATCCATGCCCAGCGCACCTTCAACGACATGGTAAAGGGTCTTGCCAGAGGTCATCTGGGGCCTCCACACACTGAAGGACCAGATGAGCCAACCTTCTCTCCCTTTTCTCCAACAGTATGTCATCGACTGTAACACCACCACCCACCTGCCTGACATTGTCTTTGTCATTGGTGGCTTCAACTACCCAGTGCCATCCAGAAGCTACGTCCGGAAGGTGAGGAACCCAGCTATAGGGCTGGTCCTCATATCAGGGGACTTGTGGGACAGTGTCCCCAGAGGCTAAGCTGTGCCTTTCCAGCTACTGCTGAACACACTTGGTTGGTAGGCGCCTCCCCAAAAACAAACTCCTGCATAGCAAGAGGCAGTCTGGGATAGCCACAGTCTACACTAGAGGTTAAGTAATAATCACCCCGCACTGGCACGGTGCCTGGAACAGGGAGGGAGGACCAGCATAGGGCCTCTGCCCCATGGAACTTCAGTTCAACCAGGTCACTGAAAAAGATGAACACAAAAATTTGCCTGCAGCATCCTTGAAATGGGCCAAAGGAATAGTGACAGGTAGGGTTGCTGGGGACAGTCCCAACATCTTATCCCACCATGGTTACTCACAATACTCCTTTCCCTTCTCCAAAATGTGCTGGTTTGGATCATAAATGATCTGATCACTAGTCCCAGGTTACCTCTTCACCTTGCTAAGCCTGTTCCCTCCTCTGCAAAGCAGAGGAACAGCTTCTCCCTTCATGGGGTGCTTGGGATGTTAACATGAAGAAGGATGTGCAGTTCCCACACAGCATCTGGCACATATTTGAGGCCCATAGGAGAGCAGGGGAGGCTGGGTGGGTTAGAAGAGGGGTGTAAACAACCCTGAGCTGTAGCCCTGTAGAGGTAGGAGGAGGCCTGCTTGGATTGGGGGCAGGTCTAGACCGAGCTGATCTCAAAGGGCACCCCAGGCAGATGGGCAGACAAGTTGGGATGCCAGGTAATATGGTAAGACAGGGGTTGTGGGATGCTGCTTTTACCAGGAAACCACCAAGGAAAGTCATCCACCCCAGCCTGGAGTGGCTAAGGAGTCCAAGCCTAGGTCCAGGAAAGTAGGGGTGGGGGTCCTGGAGCTCAGTCTCTAAGGATGAAGGAGGTAAAGACGGGAAGGAAGAAGCAAACAGGGTCTTAGGGAGAGACCACGGCAGCCCCGTGTCCTGGATGAGCAGCTACAGGGGACAGAGAGGAGAGACCAAGCTGAGACACGACCAGGTCTGGGTATGGAAGGGGCAGCAGACAAGAACTCAGGCTGACCACTGTGTGTTTCTGTCATCTTCTCCAGGATGCATTTGGCACCTGTGTCAGCACTTTCGACACTATCGCAGACAACACGTTCAACTCTAAGACCTGGATCTTGGGAGACGTTTTCCTTAGGGTATATTTCAGTGTTTATGATCGGGCCAACAACAGGGTTGGCCTAGCTCCCGCAATATAAATGCCGACCCTTCTCCAGAAAACAGCCAAGCCCACCCCAAACACAAGCTCAAAGACTCCTCCAGGGAATTCTCTCCCAGAGGAGCTGACTTGAGCTGTGTTTTGTGTTCCACAAAACCCTAATCGCTGAATGGACAATAAAAGATTTTATTTTCAGTGGTGCTAATACTAATGGTCGCTTCTCCTTGGGTTGGGGAGCTACGTCAGAATGAAGCAGGGCTCTGAGATCTAGTCCCAACCACAAGTCAGAGAGACCCAATCCAGCCGGCTGGAATGAAAAGGGAGACACATTAGAGAAGGATTCTGGGAGAGTTGCAAAGAACCAGAGCAGGTCCAAAGATCTCGGTGGCTGGACCCAAGAAATCAAAAACCCATCCACTCCCTATTTACCTCCTTCCTTTCCTTCTTTCATCTGATTCTCTTTCCCTGACAGCTTTCCTTTTCCAGCCTTCTACCCAAAGTAGAAAACTGCCACTAACTGCCCCTAGGCTTTCCATTCTTAAGAAGGGAAAAAAGTTTAGGAAGCAGCTCAAATAATGAAGAAAGAGTGAATCAGAATTGTTTTTTGTTGTTGTTTTGTTTTTGAGACAGAATCTCATGCTATAACTCTGGGTAGAGTGCCATAGCATCATAGATCATAGCAACCTCAAACTCCTGGGCTCAACAGATCCTCCTCCCTCACCCTACAAAGTCGCTGGGACTACAGGCACCCACCACAATACCTGGCTAGTTTTTGTATTTTCATTAAAAACAGGGTCTCACTCTTGCTCAGTCTGGTCTCAAAGTCCTGAGCTCAAGCACTCTCCCCACCTCAGCTCCCAGAGTGCTGAGATCACAAGTGAGACTCACTATTCCCATCTGGTTACAAATGGTAAATAGAAATTGAGCTTAATGGAGAATGAAATTTGTAAAATTCACTTTTTGGCTGCGTCTTCATGGAACCACTAGGTGACATCTGTCTTTGTTAGAAACTACCAATAAGAATAAGGACAAGAGCTCCAATTAATTTAAGCATTAGTTTATGAGATAAAGTGAAAGACCTAGGGCAAAGAGAAGACCATATATTTTCTGGGGTCACCTGGGTTCCTACTGCAGTGAATTGTTCCCTGCAATTAGCTCTCTCAGGCTCAGTGGCTCAGTCTGGGGCCCTAGACAATGCTTAAAGTCCTCCACACTCTTGATCAAGCTCTCACAAGGTAGTTCAACTGAGTGCCAAGTCCAAAAAAACCAAAGCACCTCACAGGTAAGGCCTTTCCAGTTTGCAATCTCACTGCTGCTGTACTTAAAGCTGCCTGAAGGATTAGACCAAACAAACACACACAACCACTTGCCAGTTCTCCACTGCTTTTGTCCTCCTCATGGGGTCCAGAAGTCTCTCAATGACTCCCTGTGTCCCCAAAGGGATGTTTCTGGGTGGATCCCGCCATCCAGAGATGCCTGGAGTCTTCTCTTCCCAGTCTCACCAAGCCCAGTTACAAGGAAGCTGTTAATCAGCCACCACCTTGATCATGTTCCAAAACACCATTTTTAAAGTGGAGGTTGCTTGTTGCTGTAGCACACACTGACTACCCATTCTGACTAATGTAATGTGTCAGTTAAGCTCATGGTCTTACAATCTAATACAGACAGGTGATATACACTTTGTTAAACCACTATGATGCCAGCACTGCCCTCTTTGGCTACCCTATCTGTTCCTATGCTCACTTGGTAAAGTTCTTCCATTTCCTGGGACTCAGTTACCACCTCTACTAGGAAGCCTTCCTAACCTTTATTCAAGGCAGCATAAGGAATCCCCTTTGCAGGAGTCCTGCAAACTCTTGTTGTCAGTCTGTTTTTCTAACCTTTTTCTAGTTCAAGGCCACCACTTGCCCACTCAGGGCATTTGGTAGACTCAGAAAGAAAGAACCCTTCCAACTGGCTGCAGCTCTAGGGGGCCATGGAGCTCAGCACACAATTAAAGACTGGGCATTACCCCTGCCCATAAACCGTTCTCTTATTAATCTGCCTTAATTGTGAGTTGATCTTTCAGTGAACCAACTAAGGGTAAAGAGGTGAGTTTCACCATGATCCCTACAATGAAAAAAAAGGAAAGAAAGTTATAGACACCAGTAGCCCACAGGTTGCAACTTTGACAGTGGGTGTCCCATATTCATCCTCTATTCTTTATTTCATGGAGTTGTATCAACGCTATGAACGCAGGGCTGTGATATGAAACCAGAAGGCTGTTTGAACTTTTGGAACCTTGTGTGGGATTGATGGTGGTACAGAGGCACATGAAAGGCCAGTATGAGCCAGAAGAGGAGAGCACGTGCAGAGACTTGGTGGTGCATAAGGTAGATTTTTGAACTTGGCAAGTTGTGTCTCTCCATCCCCTGGTTTTCTTGAGAGCATGTGCAGAGAGCAATGATAGCAAATAATGTACAGATGTTTTTTGCATTCAAAGGACATCCACATCTGTTAGAAGACCTTAAGTGAGTTTTGTTCTTAGATAACCCATATTAGCTGAATGTGTGAAGTGAAATGATACTTATATAGAGCCATGATCTGTACACTGTCCTCCATGGCCCTGCCTGCCAGGCCTTATGGACGTAACTTAGAGCACCCACAAGAAATGTTCACAAAGGGAATGAATATTTTCTGAAGCCTTTCTCTCCTCTTTTTCCTCTGCCTCATTTCTTGATCTCCCAAGCCCAGAACTGAGGAGCAAAAGACTTGTCAATAGCATGGAATTTGCAGTCAGAAAGACCTGGGTTCAAAGTTTGACTCCACCATTTACTTGCCATAAATCTTTGAGGGAATTCCTTAGTTCCCCAACCTTCAGTTTCCTCAAATGTAAATTAGGTTCACTGTCAATCTCACAGTGTACCCATGAAAAGCGCTTTGGGAAATGCACTCTATGAGTGTCTACAGAACCCTGCCAATGAGTCAGGCTCTGTGGCTGGGAGACCACAGTGGTCAGGAAAGGCCCCACCGAAGAGGAGTCATTGAGGTGGCAGCTGAGTGTTGGGGAGAAGCTGGCCATGGAAAGAAGAGCTGAGAGAAGAATATTCCAGGTAGGGAAATAGCAACCTCAAAGGCCCCAGGTAACCAAGCTCAAGAAGTGGCTGCTTTTCCATCTCCAGTTGTTGTGCCAGGAGTTCCCCCAGAGACCATACAACCAGACAAGTCAAATTTGCAAGAGAGTCTCTTTAGGAGCCAGCCAGGGACTCCGTCAGTGTCCCAACTTTGGGGTTCTGAGGGCTGCACCACACCAAGCATATAAGGAGTCATGTTCTTAAGGCCTGGTCTGCATCCTGGTTGGCACACAGGCTGTCCAGGTGCATCTGGGTAGTGTAGCAAGCAAGCATTATACTGAAGCAGAATTTTGCAGTTAGTTAGTCATATGTCATACATCTTTGTTTTAATATTTTCTCCCCATACATCTTAGCTTCAGTGCTTTTTCCACCTCAATTTGTTTAAAGGTTAGTCCGGGGACAGTTGGTGTGTCCCGGTTCATTTCCCAGGGAGTTAGCCAAGCAAGAAACAGGGAGTGAACTAGAAGCAAAAAATCAATTAGTACTTTTTCATTTATCTTGGGGGTGAATTAGACTTCTTTCATTTTTTTGAAAGCTTAAACTCTGGAAATTTACCAGAAGTTAACTGGTATATTTCCATTATAGCCTAGGCCTGACACCTTTCTGCCTTAGCCTAGGCCCACTAGGCTCAACAAAATTTTCCTTCCACACTTTGATGCACCATAATCAATCAGGAGACAAGTAGGCCACAGGCTACCCCACCATGACCTTATCTCACACTTGATTCATTGACTCAGAACAAGTTATCAGCCAAAAGCCATCAACTGCCCAGAATGTAGAGTGTAGGGCTATGTGCTGTCTGAGGCAGGAAACCAGAGAAGTCAACAGAGCCAAGTTTGCTCGTGGGCACAGGGCCATGTGGACAAGCAAGTTATCACCAGCAGCACTGCCTCCTGGGGGCACAGTAGACATCCACAGTGAAACTGCCACCACCACTGACACTGGCCCTTTCGTTTTGCTTGTCCTCCTGTGGAGAATCCCCAGAACTCCCATGAGTGCAGGAGGAAAGGCAAGGCCCTTGCCTAATCAGCAGTGGGATCACAAGGCCCCTGGAGGTGGCCACTGCCTTGCCAGCATTGGTGCCTTCACTACTTCTGGGGAGATGGCCATGAGCACCAGCACCTGCCCCTGCCCTTGAGGTCTGGAAGCTGGAACTAATGGCCCAGTCAGGTGGGATCAGATCATGCCCAGCCTTTCCCAATGGGTCTACCTTGGTCTCCTCTTTCTCTCCATCCAGATCCATACAGCAAAGTCCCCACAAAGTGGTTCAACTGCCATCAAGGTCTTCAAAGCTCCAAAGTCTTTTTTGGGTGTTGAATCCAGCCATGTCTCAGCCTCCCAACTCAGCCAAGTATTCCCTGAAGAAGAAATAAGATAATGGTTTCAACTGTGAATGTCAGACCAGAAAACGCTCACTACTCTAAGTATGGGCCAGTGTCATGTCAGCTTACCAGGGTCAGTGTTATATGAACATGGAGAAAAGGCTGTAGGGCTGCCAAGCTAGGCACCAGTCTGACACCAACTGGTACCACTCCCTCCTGCTTCCTGGGGCCCCTCCAGCTGTGACTTCCCCCTCTTTTTCTGGCTCATGGCAGGGCTAGCTGCCATTGTTGCCATCCTGCTGCCATGAGATGGCAAGTCTGGTGACAGCAATGGAGCTGGGCTTGAGGAGGAAGTGGAAAAAAACTTCAGGCCTCTGGGAGTTACCCATGGAAGCCGGGGGCAGTGAAGGCAATGATGCATTCTCTGACTTTCCCTCCTCAGAGCTCCTCAAGGCTGTGCCAGGTGGGAAGAGGATTGCCTGAGAACCTGAAGCCCTAGGCCCTGACCTGCACTAACTTACCTGCCAACAATTTGGTAAGTTGTTACCTGAGCTTTCAGTTTCCCCATCTCTAGGAGACTGGACTTGTCCAACAACAGCAGTAGTTCAGACTGAATGCCAGCATGGATCAGGGGAACACGTGGCTGTGAGATAGGGAGAGGGCCACATCTAGAGGTCAGCAATGTTGTGATTCACTGCTGATGTCTGCCTTGGACTTGAATGGACAGTGAAGATGCCATGTCACTGCCATCCTGGCACTAGAGGACCTCTGTGCTCCTGCCCAGTGGAACATTCCACCACTCGGATTCAATGGGATAAGATTCCATAGCTTCAAGGCATATGCTCCCAACTGGGAAGCTGTGAATTCTCCAACAGAAAGTTCATTATGTTGGTGAATTTCAACACCTTTCCTAAAGGAGTGAACAACAACCACAGCATTCTAACTTATCTAACCCATGCTGAGAAGGGCTAGATAGATTAGATAATATTTTTCTGTTAGAGATAATTTGGATGGTCTGTTCTTTTGCTGTCCAGCTTGAGATGATACCAGCGCCAGACAGTAATCAGTCAGGGGGGCCACTGGATGTGGCAGTCCCTCTTTCCCATGGCTCACAAGCAGTGAGCACTAGCATCACCTCCATGACTGGAGCAGAAATCTCCACAAGAAAAATAGAGCATCCAGCATCAGTTTACTAGAAGAAGCGAGAGGGACTGCACCACTGATAGGAGCCGCAGCAGTCCTAGCTCGCTCCTACCCACAGCCAGCTGTTTTCTGTTCAAACTGGGCTTTAAATTGGCCCCCTGCACACATCCCACTGCCAGAGGAAACCCTCTTCTGACATCCTGTTCCACTCTGCAGACCCTCTGGCTCACTTCCCAGGGATCCTTTCCCATCCCAAACCCTCTTACGTCCTGCACAAACTGCCCTCCTCTCTGTCATTTAGTACAAATCCTTCCTCCTTTCCTTTCAATGCATACCCACTGCTTCAGGGCTTGGGTCCCTCCCTGCCCAGGCCCCTGTCCCTTCCCTGAAGATGACATTAAAGAAGAAGCCAGGATCAGAGATCCCCAACTGGTTGTTCCTAACACATGTCTCATCCCTTCCGCTTCCAGGCCTGACCCAGCTCCTCAAAGACAGGCTGGGTAGTAAAGCAACACTGGTGGTGGTGGGAGAGTTAGGGGCACCAGGTCACGGTTTCCAAATCTCCAGGGCAAGGGAAGCAGTCAGGGGAGGCTCAGAGCACCTTGACCAGGTGGGCCCACCCAAATCTGCTCTGCATGGTCTCCTTTGGATACCACTAAAGACAGAAATTTTGAAATGAAAGTTTGCAACTGATTCTTTTTTTAAGTATTACTACCACACTTTACAACTTATTATAAAAAGAATGAAACATAAAAAGTAAGTAGTAAATGGACCCCATAGTCTCTCAGTTGGCATCAAGAATTACACCATTTCACAAATCTTTGTTTCACCTGAACTTTCATCTTTAAAATTTATATTGTTTTCTAATTTTTGTAGTATTTTAAGGCAGACATCTTACCATTTCTCTGCAAATATTTTATTGTACATTTCTAAAAGATAAGAACCTTTTTTTAAAATATGTGGATGTATAGTCACCATACTTTTTTTTTTTTTTTTTGGAGACAGAGTCTCACTTTGTCACTCTTGGTAGAGTTCTATGGCATGATATGTCACAGCAACCTCAAATTCTTGGGCTCAAGCAATCCTCTGGCCTCTGTCTCCCAAGGACCTAGGACTATAGGCACTACCACAAAACCTGGTTATTTTTTCGGATGCGTCTAGCTCTTGCTCTGGTTGGTCTTGAATTCCTGAGCTCAGGTAATCCACCCACCTCAGCCTCCCAGAGTGCTAGGCATTACAGGCATGAGCCATCACACCTGGCCCTTTTTTTGGACTAAAGAATATTCCCTGGAGCTGACACCTGTTTCATTTCTTTTCCCATTTGCATGATACTTCATTTGGAACCACTCTCTGCACTGTAGCTTATGCAAAAGTCGTATTGGTGGACATCTCTGCTATTTTTCTAATCTTTTGCCCCTATAAATAATGGTACAATGAATTCTTTTTGCATACGACTTTTTGGTATGAGGTAAATTCCAAGAAGTAGAATTCCCAAGCTAAAGTGCAAGTATGTGGGCACGGTGCCTGTGGCTTTAGCAGCTAAGTTGCCAGCCGCATACACCGGAGCTGGAGGGTTCGAATCCAGCCCAGGCCTGCCAAACAACAATGACAGCTGCAACCAAAAATAGCCAAACTTTGTGGCAGGTGCCTGTGGAGGCAGAGACAGGAGAATCACTTGAGACCAGGAGTTGGAGGTTGCTGTGAGCTGTGATGCCATGGCATGCTACCCAAGGTGACGGCTTGAGGCTCTGTCTCAAAAAAAAAAAAAAGTGCAAGTATGTGTGTATAATTTGCTAGATGTTCCAATCCTCTCCATAGTGGTAAAGCTGAATTATGAATGTGCAAAAATGAGAAGTAAGACATTACCACCCCATCTACCACCCAAGCCTGGGAATCAGGTCACCCTCCACATGGTTCTACCCAAGATAAGCCTGAACTAAATCCAGATCTCACATGAGAACACTGGGGCCCTGCAAGTCCTGAAAGGAGCCATAAAAATTCCATTTACTTTACTTCAGCTGGAATAATGACAATTTAAGGAGCTTATCCTGATCATCTGAGGCTGAGCAGAAGCTCTGGATGATCCTTTTCTGTTTTCTTTGATGTAGAAGACACTTAAAAAAGAATAATAGAGGAGGCAGAGCAAGATGATGGAGGGGAGGCATCTCTGGATCAACTCTCCTTGTGGTTTCAGGTGAGAGTGAGGGTGCATGGAATGTTGGCACAGACAGGCAACGTAAGCTGTGCAGCAAAGAGATGGATTGCTGGACTGGGATTGTGACCAAAAACTGTGGTATGTTCCAGAGAAAACTCAGCACTGCAGCTGAAGCAGCACCAACTGCAGCACTCAATGGACCGTGGCAACCAACCCCTCCCCCACAGAGGACTGCTGTTCCCAATTAGTGGGGAGTTTGAGTGTTTTGCAGAGTGGGTGGTAAGGCGTGGACTCCCCTGCAGAATTCAGCAACCAGAAATGGGAGCCATTTGGACCCCATTTGGAGAGTCAGGGGTCTATGTGGCTAGACAGAAAAGTGAGGGGAAAGGACCCCACTTAGGAAACAGACATACTTTGTAATTTTAGAAAAGTCTTTGTGGAGCCTCTGACTTGCAGAGGAATCTATCCAGACAGAAGCATGAAAGGCCCCCCTGCCAAACTCAGATTTCTGGCTGATTTTGCCAGTCATAAACCCCAGGAGCAGTGGCCTACTGGAGTGAATAGGGTCATAGAAGTGGGGGATTATGAGTGACTGGGTGCAAGGTGGGGAAGGAGGTATTAACCTTCCCAGACTAACCCATCTGTTGGATGGGTCCCTTTGCCCTCATGGAGCACTGGATCAAGATATATCTGAGCTGTGAGCAGACCCCACTTATCTAGCTGCCAGAGACATTTGAACTCTTCCACCTGAAACTGGTGCTGACTGGGACAACTGATTTGGACCCCTTAAACAGGGCAGACCACCCAGGGACTATTCAAAGGGGTGCCCTGGGTATATGGTTGAGGGAAGATTTGAACTGTATAAAACTGAACATATTCCCCACCTGCAACATTGAACTCTGAGGAGTCCCCACCTACCCCGAGGTCTAGAGGTTTGGAGTCCAGATTCTTGGGCATCTCCTTGAGAGAGGTGGAGGGGGAGAGGGCTGGTGCTGCTCTGTGCTGACTGTCACACAGGCGAGAGGAGAGGAGAACTGGCTTGGAGGAAGCCAGTGCAGCAACGTGGCATCCTGAGCTGTGAACTGACACCATTCCAGGACCATCTCTCTGGGCAACCAGAGGTTCTGGACAGCACCCACAGGCAGAATGTTAAGTAAAGAGACAATTAACACACCAGCTCTCAGGGTATAATACAGCTGAGACAAAGGCAGTGGGCGGGCAGAGGCTAGAATTGACATCTGAGTATAAACTGCTATTTGTCTGCTGCCCAGAGCTGAATGCAGCCTCTGACTTGCAGAGGAATCTAGCCAGACAGAAGCACACAAGACCCCCCTGCTGAACTCAGATTTCTGGCTGATTTTGCCAGTCATAAACCCCGGGAGCAGTTGCCTACTAGAGTGAATAGGATCAAGACCTGGGGGATTACGAGTGACTGGGTGAAAGGTGGGGAAGGAGGTATTAACCTTCCCAGACTAACCCATGTGCTGGTTGAGTCCCTTTGCCATCACAGAGAACTGGAGCAAGTTATATCTGAGTTGCGAGCAGATCCCTCTTATCTAGCTGCCAGAAACACTACTGCTGCCATTCCCCCACCTCCTAGCTGCTCCAGGGAGGCTGAACTAGGACTGATCTAGCCACTACAGTTCCCCTATTCCACAGGTTGCCCCAGCGGGGCTGAACTAGGACTGATCTGCCTGCTGCCAGTCTCCTGCCCCCCAGTCGCCCTGGCAGGCTAAACGAGGTCTAATCCAGCTACGCATACTTCCGTGGGGCTACTGCTGTTCCACTCCACCCTGGTTGCCCCAGCACTCAAGAACTGGGAGAAGACAACCGACATGCTCTGCCTGTCTCTCTGGGGAAACAGAAGAAGCCACGAACTGAACGGTTCTGATAAGACCTCCAAACAAAGTAAACTCAGCATGAGGCAGAATCAGCGGAAAAACTCTGGAAACTTGAATAACCAGAGTAGATCAACTCCTCCAAGGAAAAATGGGGTAGATGCAATTGAAGACACCATCCATAAACGGATGGCTGAGATGTCAGAAATTGAATTCAGAATGTGGATAGCAAATAAGATTAACAGAATGGAAGAAAGGAAGGAATTAGGAGTTCAAGAAATTATTCAAAGGATATCTCAAGAAATTATTCAAAAGATGTCTTAAGAATTCAATGATTTTAAAGATAAAATGGATAAAATGATCAAAGATTTTGAAACACTGAGACAAGAGGTTGCAGCCCCCAAGGATCTGAAAGACATGGTGGAATACTTCCTTAACAGAGTGCAACAGGCAGAAGAAAGGATCTCTGATTTTAAAGAAAAAGCTTTTGAAGAAGCCCAGGAGTGCACAGATCAAAAGAAATGGAGAGCAAAAACAGATCTCACTATCAGAGAACTCTCAGACAATTCGAAGAAAACTAATATTCACCATATGGGAATCCCTGAAGGTGAAGAAGTTGCTTCACAAAACACTGAGGCTCTTCTTCATGAAATTATGAATGGGAATTTTCCAGACATGCCAAGAGTTTCTGAAATTCAGATAGCAGATACTTTCAGAAGCCCAGCATGACTCAACCCAAACAAGACATCCCCCAGACACATCATAATTAACTTCACCAAAGTTAAGATGGAAGAGAAAATTCTGAAAACAATCAGACATAAGAAAACCATAACCTACAAGGGGAAGAGTATTAGGATGACTGCAAATCTCCCGGCTGAACCTTCCAGGCTAGAAGAGCATGGTCATCGACTTTTAATCTCCTAAAACAAAATAACTTTCAACCCAGGATCCTGTATCCAGCTAAACTGAGTTTCATCTATGATGGAGAAAT
>NW_003852796.1:99826-104061 GCF_000181295.1 Otolemur garnettii
TTCTTCTTAGCAAAGTATCACAAGAATGGAGGAAAAAGTATCCAATGTACACACCCCTATTATGAAACTAATTTATACCTTTTATATGAAAGCTATAACCTAATAACAGCCTAAGAATATGGGGGGAGGGAGAGGGAATGGGGGGATGGAGGGGGATTGGAGGGATCACTTCTGTGGTTTATCTTACAAGGGTACAAGTGAATCTTTCTAAGAGTAAAATATGAACGTTTTAACACAATAACTAAGAAAATGACATGAAGGCTATGTTAACCAGTTTGATGGAAGTGTTTCAGATTGTGTGTGAAAACCCCACACTGTACCCCAGAAGTGCATTAATGTACATAGTTACCATTCAATAAAAAAGAAAAAAAAAGTCTTTGTGGCACCACGCTGAAGCAATGAGCATCAGCAGCAATTAATCCCTCCCCTACAGAGATGGAAAAGTCTCTTGTGCTCTGTGCTGAGTCCGTGGGCATCGATGGCAGCCAGCCCCCACCTCGCACAGCCTGTAGGCTCTTTTGTGTTCCACACGGACTCGGCGGGCATCAGTGACAGTCTACCCCACCCCACCCTCGCGCAGACTGAGGGCTCTTTTGTCAGCTGTTAGGAGTCCATGGGATTCGGAGGTGGCTGACCCCTCCCCCACAGAAGCTAAGGACTCCTTTCTGCTCCGTGCTGAATCCGCAGGCATGGGCAGCACCTGGCCCCTCCCTCACAGAGACTGGAAACTCTTTTGTGCTCTGTGCTGAATCCACAGGCATCAGTGGCAACCAGCCACTTCTCCACGGAAGATTACAATTTCTAGTTCAAGGGGAAACTGGGAGTAGAGTGGATAATCTGGTGAAGTGTGGACTCCTGTGCCAAATTTGGAGGGCAGATAGGGGTGTTATCTGGAACAGGACAGCTGAGCCTGGGCGGCCAGTCAGGAAGCAGACATATTGTGAAACTCCAAAAATGACGTCGCCATAGCACCACTTCCTATGGACCAGTTGCTGAGAGTGCATACAGCAGTCTAATAGAGTTTTTTTTTTCTTTTTCTTTATCATTTTATGATTAACATTTTTTCTTGTTTCTTTTTTGTCTGTTGCTTTACTTGTCTGATTTTCTGTGCATCTATGTGCTTGTGTGTCTGGCAGCATTTTGGTCTGTCTATTTGTTCATTTGGTGTCGATGTGTTTTGTACTTTGCTAAATCTTTGGGTTGGCTATTTTCCCTAACTCCAGTTTTCACATTCAACAAAAATATGAGGGAATGGAGGATGAGGGCAGGCTGAAGCTAGTTTTTTAAAAAAAACTCCACTCCAGGGGGAAAGGTAATAGCCAGAAAGAACCCAACAAAGCTGAAGGAGGAGAGCTGAGTTGAGAGAAGAGATAGATAAGCTCACATCTTCGCCATGCCCTGCACTCCCCCAGTGGCAGGGGGCTTCCCTGCTATTCCCGCCACTCTCGCTGGGCAATGGGCAGTCAGAGACCTACTGCATGCTCACTTGAGCCCCATGCTCCCCAGTGGCAGGTAGATTCCCCACTGCTCTCACCACCCTCTCTAGGCACCAGGCAGCCAGAGACCTGCTGCCTGCTTGCTTGAGCCCCGCACTCCCCTTGTGGCAGGCAGATTCCCCTCTGCTCCCACCACCCTTGCTGGGCCCTGGCTGCCCAAGAACTGTGAGAGGACAGTCAGTTGAGAGGGAACCATACTAGACCAGAGGTACTCCGAGGTGAAGAGCAACCGCCGCAGCAGCAGGAACAGTAAGGCTCACACACTTGAGGCTTTTCTGGACACACACTCCCTATCTCTCTGGACATCCAGAGGAAAGTGGCATCTTATCCAGTGGGAGTCACTTGAGGAAAGGTTCTGGGATGGACTTCAAATGATATAAATTCAGCGTGGGGCAAATTCAGCAGAAAAACTCAGGCAACATGAATAACCAGAGTAGATCAACTGCCCAAAGGAAAAATGGGGCAGATGCAATTGAAGACCCCATCCATAAACAGATGTCTGAGATGTCAGAAATCCAGTTCATAATTTGGATAGCAAGTAAGATTAACAGAATGAAAGAAAGGAGTGAATTAGAATTTCAAGAAATTATTCAAAAGATGTCTCAAGAATTCAATGATTTCAAAGATAAAATAACCAAAGATTTTGAAACATTGAGGTAAGAGTTTTCAGTCCTCAAAGATCTAAAAAATATGGTAGAATCACTCAGTAACAGAATGGAACAGGCAGAAGAAAGGATCTCTGACATTGAAGACGAAGCTTCTGAATATGCCCAAGCACACAAAGATGAAGAGAAATGGAAAGCAAAAATGGATCTTTCTCTCAGAGAACTCTGGGATAATTTGAAGATAACTAATATTCACCTTATAGGAATCCCTGAAGGCAACAAAAGTGCTTCACAAAACACAGAGGCTCTTCTTCATGAAATTATGAAAGAGAACTTTCCAGACATGCCAAGAAATTCTGAAATTCAGATAGCAGATACTTTCAGAAGACCAGCACAACTCAACCCAAACAAGACATCACCCAGGCACATCATAATTAACTTCACTAAAGTTAATATGAAAGAGAAAATTCTGAAAGTGGTCAGATGTAAGAAAACCACAACCTACAAGGGGAAGTGTATTAGGATGACTGCAGATCTCTCGGCTGAAACTTTCAGGCTATAAGAGCATGGTCATCGACTTTTAATCTCCTAAAACAAAATAACTTCCAACCCAGGATCCTGTATCCAGCTAAACTGAGTTTCATCTATGATGAAGAAATTAAACACATTAATGAGATTCACATGTTGAAGAAATTTGCCATAACTAAAAGAGCTCTGTAGGAAATTCTCAAACCTATGCTCCACAATGACCAGTGCAATCCTCCACCACAAAAGTAAACTCACCCAGAAACTTTTGATCAAATTCCAACTTCCACAGTGGCAAAAGGATTAAAAATGTCTACTGGACTTTTCAGGAACTCAAGGACCAATATTTCACCAGGCTTACCAATAATTTCAATCAATGTGAATGGCTTAAATTGTCCTTTAGAGAGGCACAGATTGGGTGATGGGATATAAAAACTCAGACCAGACATCTGTTGTATTCAAGAATCGCATCTTACTTTAAAAGATAAATATAGACTCAGGATGAAGGGATGGTCATTGATATTCCAGGCAAATGGAAAGCAGAAAGAAGCAGGTGTAGCAATTTTACTCTCAGGTTCACTGGGGTTTAAACCAACAAAAATAAGCAAGGATAAAGATGGCCATTTTATATTTGTGAATGGTAATACTCAATATGACGAGATCTCAATTATCAATATCTATGCACGCAACCAGAATGCATCTCAATTTATAAGATATACTCCAACACACATGAGCAACTTGATCTCTCCCAGTTCCATCATAGTCAGAGATTTCAACACTCCTCTGGCAGTGTTGGATAGATCTGCCAATAAGAAGCTTAGCAAAGAAATTTTAGATTTAAATTTAACTATTCAACGTTTGAATCTAACAGACATCTACAGAACATTTCATCCTAACAAAACTGAATACACATTTCTCTCATCAGTCCATGGAACATATTCCAAAATTTACTAAATCTTAGGTCATAAATCTAACCTCAGTAAATTTAAAAGAAGAGAAATTATTCCAGGAATCTTCTTGGACCATCATGAAATAATAGTTGAACTCAGTAACAATAGGAATCTACAGTCCCATACAAAAACATGGAAGCTAAATAATCTTAGGCTGAATGATAAATGGGTCAGAGACAAGATCAAGAAAGAAATTACCAAGTTTTTAGAACAAAATGATAATGAAGACACGAGTTATCAGAACCTCTGGGATACTACAAATGCAGTCCTAAGAGGAAAATTTATAGCATTGCAAGCCTTCCTCAAGAGAACAGAAATAGAAAAAGTTAACAACTTAATGGGACAACTCAAGCAACTGGAAAAGGAAGAACATTCCAACCCCAAATCCAACAGAAGAAAACAAATAACCAAAATTAGAGCAGAATTAAATGAAATTGAAAATAAAAGGATTATACAACAGATCAATAAATTAAAAAGTTGGTTATTTGAAAAGGTCAATAAGATAGATAAACCTTTGGCCAGCCTAATCAAGAAAAAAGGAGTAAAATCTCTAATCTCATCAATCACAAATGGTAAAGATGAAATAACAACAGACCCCTTAGAAATTCAAAAAATCCTTAATGAATATTACAAGAAACTTTATTCCCAGAAATATGACA
>NW_003852796.1:105393-115634 GCF_000181295.1 Otolemur garnettii
AGCATGGTACTGGCACAAAAACAGAGAGGTAGATGTATGGAACAGAATAAGGAGCCAACAGATAAATCTAGCTACTTACCTTTACCTGATCTTTGACAAGCCAATTAAAAACATTGAGTGGGGAAAAGATTCCCTGTTTAACAAATGGTGCTGGGCGAACTGGCTGGCGACTTGTCGAAGACTATACTGAAAGCACACCCTTCACCATTAACTAAGATAGACTCTCACTGGATTACAGATTTAAACTTAAGACAAGAAACTAAAAAAATACTAAAGAAAGTGTAGGGAACACACTTGAAGAAATTGGCTGGGGTGAAATTTTATGAGGAGGAAAGCCCAGGCAATTGAAGCAACATCAAAAATACACTATTGGGACCTGATCAAACTAAAAAGCTACTGAACAGCCAAGAACACAGTAAGTAAAGCAAGCAGACAGCTCTCAGAATGTGAGAAGATATTTGCAGGTTATGTCTCTGACAAAGGTTTAATAACCAGAATCCATAAAGAACTCAAATGTATTAGTGAGAAAAGGTCAAGTGATCCCATCTCAAACTGGGCAAGGGACTTGAAAAGAAATTTCTCTAAAGAAGATAAGCACATGGCCTACAGATATATGAAAATATGCTCACCATCCTTAATCATCAGAGAAATGCAAATCAAAACTACTTTGAGATATCACCTAACTCCAGTAAGATTAGCCCATATAAAATCCCAAAACCAGAGATGCTGGTGTGGATTTGGAGAAAAGGGAACACTTCTACACTGCTAGTGGGAATGCAAACTAATACGTTCCTTTTGGAAAGATGTTTGGAGAACACTTAGAGAACTAAAAATAGACCTGCCATTTGATCCTGCAATTCCTTTATTAGGTATATATCCAGAAAAACAAAAATCACATTACAACAAAGATATTTATATCAGAATGTTTTTTGCAGCCCAATTCATAATTGCTAGATCATGGAAGAATCCCAAGTGCCCATTGATCCCCCAAAGGATCAATAAATTGTGGTATATGTACACCATGGAATACCATGCAGCCATAAAGATGGAGACTTTATCTTCTTCATGTTTACATGGATGGAGCTGTAAAATGTTCTTCTTAGCAAAGTATCGCAAGAATGGAAGAAAAAATATCCAATGTACACAGCCTTATTATGAAACTAATTTATAGCTTTCATATGAAAGCTATGACCTAATTATAGCCAAAGAATATGGGGAGGGGCAGAAAGAAGGGAGGAGAGTGAGAGTGGATGGGTGGAGGGAGGGTGATTCAAGGGATCACCCCTATGGTTTACCTTACAAGGGTACAAGTGAATCTTTCTAAAAGTAGAATGTAAATATCTTAACACAATAACTAGAAAAATGACATGAAGGCTATGCTAACCAGTTTGATGAAAATATTTCAAATTATATATGAAAACACCACACTGTACCCCATGATTGCATTAAACAGCTATATTTAATAAATAACATAATAATAAAAAGAATTATATATCCTTTATACTTTTGGTTTGCCAGAAAGAAAAAAAAACAACAATGTTTCCCCAGCCTGGCAATTAAGGGAAATACAACAGGTGCTCATGAAGTAAAGTTCTCAGTGAGTTCTTCAGTTTATCTGACCCTAGTGGTCTTTCTTTACAAATGGAAAGAAAATTCATGTGGTTAGGATGCACTCGGTCTCTTATTCACATAACCAAGCGTGACCGAACACTTTCCCAGCCCCATTGCTGCTCCCACCTCCAGGCCAGCTGAATCTAGCCTGCAGTTGTTTAAGGTATGACCCATACCGTGTTTCTCAGGAAAAAAAACTAATTTGCTGCCAACTTTTAAAGATGAGAGATTTCACACAAATAGCAAACTTCTCATTTCCTATGATATTTAGATAGATACATAGATAGACTGATTAATATAAGTTGTAACTCCCACACCCCTGCTTAGTCTTTGTGTTAGGCCTGGTGGGCCTAGGCTAAAGCAGAAAACTGTCAGGCCCAGGCTATAATAGAAAAATACCAGTTAACTCCTGGCACATTTCTGGACTGCAAGTTTTCTAAAAGGAATGAAATAAGTCTAGTTCTCCCCCAAGATAAATGAGAAAGTATTAATTGATTTCTTGCTTCTAGTTCACTCCCAGTTGCTTGCTTGGCTAACTCCCTGGGAAACGAACCAACTGTCCCCAGACTGACCTTTAGACAATACCAGGTAGACTGAATACTTAGACAAAGGTGTATGGACACTAAGATGTATGAGGGAAAACATTAAAACAAAGATGTATGAGGTATAGCTAACAACCGCAAAATTCTTCTTCTGTACAATGCTTGCTTGCTACCTTACCCAGATGCACCTGGACAGCCTGTATGCCAACCAGGATGCAGACCAGGCCTTAAAAACCTGACCCCTTAAGCACTCAGAAACCCCATGTTAAGACGCTGACACAGGCACCAGTCACCAGTCACCTCTTCAATAAAAGGACTCTGCTAAAATTTAGTTTGTGTGACTCTGTGGTCTTTGAAAAACTCCAGGGCACATTTTGTTATGATGTTGAGGTGCTTTAGGCCTCAGGAGCAGCCTCAGAAAACAGAATTCTCTCCCTCTGACCACATTCTCCTGATCTCCTTTCACCTGATCTTTCTTCCCTCAAGGCAGGCCTTGGAAACTAGAAACATACTCAAGTCATCCCAGCAGAAAGAAATTCTCTGATCTCTACCTATCTGATTGAAGTCACAAAACTCCCATTTCCAAAGAGGTTCTGTCCCATACTGCAGAGGAAGGAGTGCACAGAGAGACCAAGGAATCTGCACAGGCAGGGCGTTGAGAGTCCCCTCTCTGCATAGTGGCCAGTGCCCCAGTCAGGTCTATCCAGTCAAGTTTCTATAAAAGGTTTAAGAGGAAGGGGACTGGGGGCTTCCATCTTCTAGGAAGGCTGCTCGGGCAGGTATAGAAGCTCTGCACCCTTCCCGCATACCTGGGCATTTCTTCACCTCTATCCTGTGTAATACCCTACAGAGTAGACAGGTAAACAAAAGTGTTTCCATCAGTCAAGTGAGCCACTCTGGCAAATCAATTGAGTCCAAAGATAGAGTCATTGGATATGTAATTGATAGCCAGATTTCATAGTCAGAAGTACAGGAAAAACAACCTGAGACTGGCGATTGGTGTGGGAAGTGGGGGCCAGTCTTACAGAAATGAGCCTTCAACCTGTGGGATCTGACACTATATCCAGGAAGTCAGTGTCAGGATTGAACCAGAGGCTGCCAGAGGAGTGGCTCATACCTGTAATCCCAGCACTCTGGGAGGCTGAGGTGCGTGGATTGCCTCAGCTTGTGGGTTCGAGACCAGCCTAAGCCAGAGTGAGATTTCATCTCTAAAAACAGCCAGGTGTTGGGGTAGGCTCCTGTAGTTCCAGTCACTTGGGAGTATGAGTCAAGAGAATCACTGTAGCCCAACAGCTTCAGGTTGCTGTGAGCTGTGATGCCACCTCAACCTACTGAGGGTGATGTAGTCAGATTCTGCCTCAAAAAAAAAAATTGAACCTGAGGACAACCACCTGGTGTGCCTGCTACAGAACTGATTGCCAGCTTGCTGGTGGGGAGTAAACACCCACTCATTTGGCATCAGAAGCTTGATCTCAGGGCATAGTAGGAGAAACACAATTTGATTATTCTTCCCTTCTCTTGAGAACTTGGTCAACCTACCATCACAGCACAACTTGCCTTCCAGGCTCACCAGCCACGATGGAGGAGAGAAGAGATTAGTCCCTGGTGGAGGGCAGGGGATGGTACTGCCCATGCCCATAAGACCCACAAGCACTTCCACTCATTCCTTCTGTCTCCTGGTCCTTGAGTTGTGACCCCGGCCCCACACTACAAGTACCCTGAAAACAAATGCTGCTGTGTCTTACTCAACTTTGATATCACAGTAACTAGCCCAGGCTCTAGAGCACAGTGGGTCCTCAATAAATGCTTATTGGATGAAAATAGTATCTGTGGGAGGTATATATCACCTTTCTTCCAATATTAAAATTGTACAATTATCATACAGCTGGGCCTGGGTTGGCATCAGATGCCCCCACCCTATGCCATCCCACCACCTAAAGCCACCTCTGTCAGTGGGGTGCTCCCAACATTTCTCTCTGAAATTTGACTTCTCTTCCTCCTAGCAATCTGCTCTCAAATGAGGACAGGGGTGCATAACTCATGGGCTTGCTGAAAAGGCTGAATAATGTCATCGTTGTCAAACAAGGCACTTACTTTGAGCACATGATTCCCAGTGCCTTTATCTCCAAGGTAGCAAGAGTCTCCCTTCTAGGGCTGCTTCGAGAAAGTCTTGTCAGTGATCTGGTTTTGTCATTTCATCCAACCCCCAGGAAGACATTGCAATAGAAAATCTCTGTTGTCTGAGAATTTTTTAGGTCCCTACTCACAAACACTGATGGGGGTAAAGATCTTATCAGGAAGGCTTCTATTTCTTATCAAGCAGAGTGGCCCTCAAGGGGGTAATTAGGGCAGGTTGGAGCATATTTAAAATGAGCAACTCCTAACAGCCACTGTATACTTAGAACTTGCTCTTTCTTGACTGCTTTAAACTCAAGAAGGGAGCATGAAGTGGCTTGTCGTCCTCGGGCTGGTGGCCCTCTCAGAATGCTTGGTCAGGTAAGTTATGGAGAAGAGACATCAGCTCTCTTTCTTGCCCTCTTATTCTCTCACCCTTATTCTCCTTCCAATGCAAGAATTAAAAAAGAAACCAAATCATTCTCTGACTCTCATGAAGTTCAAGTCTCCATTGATTGATGAGCAGTTTGCCAAGTACACGTGGGACCCAGAAGTCTGCGGAAAGTCTGAGGGGTTACACTCTTTCAGGGACACCAGACACATCATAAGCTATGTGAATGGCACTTCCCAGAACTGCTGAATGCACAACCTGTGCAACTGGAGATGTAGGCCCATCTAGAAACAGTGTTTCTTATGCATAGTTTTCTAGGTCTTCTCTCTGCTCCCTCTCTGTTTCCTTGTATATGTGTCTCTGTGATTCCATCTCTATCTCCACATCTCTCTCCTTTATTTCTCCACCCCTTTTGGTGTCTCTGTGTATGGAGAACTCTGTTTCATTCTTGCTTCAACTCATTCTTCTTTCTCTACCCGCTTCATTTCCCTCGTTTATTACCCACCTCAGCATCTTTGATTTTTATCGCATCCTGGCTTCCTCTCTCAGCCCTCTCTTCTGATTGAGCCCTGGAGAGATCAGGAGAGCTATATCTAGACCCAGGTTTGCCACTAACAAGCAGTGTGACCACAACCAAGTCACAAGCTACTGCACTTCAAATTTCTTCCTCCCCTGTAATGAAAGGATAATGATCCTTATTCTATCTCCCTTCTAGGACTGCCTCAAGAAAGAAACACTGAGATGACAATAGCAATGGGAATGGCCATCACCATCAAGACCTACTGTTAATATATGGCAGGTGCATCACCTCTGCCACCTCACTGAGAACCCCCAAACATTCTATGTGAGGGGGAGCGTTATCATTCCACCATTTTCACAGATTTGGAAACTGAGGTTCAGAAAAGTCATATCACTTGCTCAGATTATAAAAGAGAACCTGGATTCAAACCTAGATCACTTACATCTCCTGCCAAAGTTTTCATTGTGTTGGATGGCCTGTCCTAAGAATATGACAGCACTCATTAAATGTTCACAAAATGCACAGCACACTTATAAAGCAGGGGGTGACTGTCACATTGTAGCAAGGGGCAGCCGACTGCTGTCTCTTATTCGATTCTCTTCCCCTGCTCTGTTTAAGAGTCCCTCTGATGAAGGTCAAATCTATGCGAGAAAACCTCCAGGAAAATGGCATGCTGAAAGAATACCTTGAAAAGTACCCTTACAGCCCAGTCAAGTTTCTTAGTAATGATCAGAACAAGAAAGTGAATTATGGATACCTGAGGAACTACTTGGATGTGAGTATGCTGGGAGGATCGAGCTCTGGAGTACGCCCTGGGCCTCCTGCAAAACACTGGGGCTCCGCTTAGGGCATGAGCCAGGGGGTCAGTTAGGGCTGGGCTTGTAAGTAGAAACATGGAGACAGGGGCTACCCCCCCAGAAAAGAAGTCTCTCCTATACTTGGTTGTTGGTCTGAAGTGATTGGGCCAAGCAATGACCAGATGCCACGTAAATGTCAATTCCTCTGCCAATGATATGTCACTTGGCACCTGTGAACCACTTGTAGCACTTGTCTAATAGAGCTGCAATGAGGGGTAAGCCATGCCTGATCAAATGACAACAAAGACAAGTGTGAATCCAGCTTGAGGTCCTAGTTAGAGAAGCCTCTTCAGCCCTAAAAATCACATCAGGAAAAAGCTATTGTGCCCTGTGGTGTGGGACACCATGATGAACTCACAATATAGTCATTGTTACTGATTACCAGAGGCTCCATCTCATCTTCAAAAACCTGTAGCACAGCCAGAGAAATAGGCAAAGGGTAAATAAATCTCAGATAAAAGTACCAACTGATTGGCACTGACATTGTGTGATGTGAGTTTAGAGGAAAAAAGGCTCATAGTGACCAGTGGCTAAAATAGGAGGGCTGCCTGGAGGAAGAGGCACCCAGGCTGGGCCTTTGAGGATGGGAAGGATGTGGAGAGCTTTGGGGAAGGCTGGAGAGTTTCTTGAATACAGGCATTAGCTTGAGCAAGGGGTGCAAGGTAGAGATGTGATAAGTAATATTGGGAAACATGAGGACACCCAAAGAAGACCAGCACTCCGAGAATCAGGGCATGGCCAGGCGTGCCCTAACCACCCCTTCCTGGCCTTGGCAGCTGGTCTATGTTGGCCTCATCACCATTGGAACACCCCCTCAGACGTTCAGAGTCGTCTTTGACACAGGCTGTGCTGACTTCTGGTTGCCCTCCGTCTTTTGCTACACCCAGTCCTGCAGTGAGTGTCCCCTGCACCCTGTCTCGTGTCCTCCCACCACCGGCTCCTCAGCCCTCAGGGGGCCTCACAGATGCCCTCCCCTTGTGCCTACAGATACACATGAACGCTTCGACCCTCAGAGTTCTTCCACGTTCAACTTTCCCTCAGGGGAGCTCCGCACTGTTAAACTCAGCTATGGCTCTGGGGAAATAGTGGGAGTTATTGCCTATGACACACTTAAGGTAACGTAGAAAACAGAAGTGGAGGCATGGCTGCTCACACCACTCACAAAAGCAATTGGCGCCTCAGCTGGGAATACCGTCTTTCCCAAACTCTGCCAGTGGCTGGCCCCTGTGGGGCCATGTCCCAAGGAGGTAGTGCCCCTGCCACCACGCAAACTCCTCAGGAGGGCCAGTGAAGCCAGAGGGTGGGAGCAGATGCTGCAGGGTCTTGGCCAAAGTTAGCATGAGGATGAAATTGCTGGGAGCAGGGACAGAGCTGGGTAAAAATCACCCACTTTTATTGTCTCACACTGTGTCAGGCACTGTCCTGGCACTTTGGTTGTAATAACTTGTTTAACTCTCACAACATGGCACTATTAGTGGCAGGGACTATTCATATCTCCATTTTAAGGAGGAGGGAACAAAGATAGTAAGGGCCTTGACCAACACTGGGTCACACAGCTGGCAAGCAACAAACTAGGGTATGAATCAGGACCCAGGCAGGAGTGGGACACTTTCAGGAGGGGGTGAATATGCCTGGGGCCTCTGGCTAGGCAGGGAAAGGAGGTGCCCATAGATTCAGCAGCATCTGACTGATAAAAGGCTTGTTACCTTTCAGGCCTTACAGGAATTTGAGGTCAAAAAAAACTAGAGACTCCCACCTGCAAAGTGCCTCAGTATATGTAATGTGTATACACACACACACACATGCACGCAAAGAGAGACAGAGAGAAGACTATTTTCCTGGCAGAATTTTCATAAGAACCCTACTGACTATGTAATATGGGCAACTGTGTCAGAAAAGACCACTCTGTCATCAGATCATGGTGGTACCAAAAAAGACCCTATTTTCTACCCATTTGTCTTCAAATGGGTACCATTTGGTCACACTCTGAGCCTCAGTCTCCCCATCTGTCAAAAAGGTCAGAGCCTATCTGACTAATCTCAGGTGGCAGGAGGAAGGTGCAGGCGCTGGTTAGATCCCACAGCATAGCCCACAGAACCCACTCTCTCGTTCTCGCCTATCATGACCATCTGAGGTGCAGTCCCAGTCACAGTTGCTTCAGTTCCCTCCATGGTGCTGGTGGAATCTCCTCACCCACTTCCTGCCCCTGACTCCCCATAGCCTAGCCAGGGCCCACTTCCCAAACCCTTACACAGGAACATCCTTTTCTCCCACAGATCGGGGACCTTGAGGACATCAACCAGGCATTTGTCCTAAGCACCTCGGTGGACCAAGCATTCGGGTCCTTTGTAGAATTCGATGGCATCCTGGGACTGGCCTACCCTGAACTTGCCCAGGTTAGACGCACCCCTGTCTTTGACAAACTTTGGAAGAAAGGCCGCATTTCTGAGAACCTCTTTGCCTTCTACTTGACCAGGTAAGTGTGGGCTAGGCAAGCCCTTTCTCTAACTCACTGTAAGACACTTTAGGTTGCATGAAAACTTAACTATCTGATCCAGAAGTTTCCTTATAGACTGTCTAGTCCAGGAGTCAGAAAACTATAGTCAGGGAGGCCAAATCTGACCCATCCTCTGTTTTTGTAAATGAAGTTTTATTAGACTACGACCATGTTCAGGTGACATCCGTGGCCACTTCTGCATGCTGTGGCAGTGTTGAGCAGTGTGACAGATGTTAGGTCCACAGATCCTAAAAGAGTAACAACCTGCCCTTTACAGAAAAAGTTTGCTGACCCCTCCAGTCTAGTCCCTTCATTCAATAGAGGAGAAAACAGGCTCAGAGAGAGGCTTGGCACAAGGATGTACAGTCAGGAACTGGTAGTGGTAGGACTTGAACCCAGCCCTCAGGACTACCTGCATGGCTGCTGTTAATCAATCAGTAAGTTTTGTGTCCCTGAGCTCTATAAAAAAAGCTGCAGTGCCCTGACTGCCTTGGGCCTGGGGGGGAATCAGGGAGAATGGTGGAGCACAGACAAAAGGGGGACCCTGTTGACAGACCATATTTTCCCCCACCAAGGTAGTAGTTTACCCCATGGAGCCATGCAGGGGGAGAGTCTGGTGGTTGAGGCTGTAGCTCAGGGGACTTGGGTTCACACCCTGGCTCTATCGCATGAACTTAAGCAGGTTATGGAACTCACAAGCTTCAGGGAACACTTGTATCCAATTGAGGGAGATAATTGGCACCTGCTACATGCTGGGGACTGCTCTGTACAGGTGAAGTAGACAGGCAGTAAGTAAATAAATAAAGGAAAATGGATAATTCCAGACAGTAACTGGTTCCGGGAAAGCAACAAGTCAGGCTGATAGAATGGACAGGGATGAGGGTGCGTTCTGAGCTGGGCAGTAGGGAACGGCCACTCAGGGGAAAGAGTCAGGATGGAGATGCTGAGAGCCAGGCCCAGAGAAGCATTGAGTGCCAAGGCCTAGAGAAGAAGTGAGGATGAAGAGCCCGGGCATGGGGGACCTACAGGGGACCCAGCATGGCTGGTGTCCTGGGGGCAGATGGGATAGATGAGGCTTTCCTGGGGCCTTATCCTAAGCAGGAACAGAGGCCTGTGGCAGGGGAGTAAGCAGGGAAGAGACCTCATCTGACATCCATTTTAACAGCTCACTCTGGACACCCACTGAGAGGAGGATGAATGAATGGAGTGTAGGTGGGGAGGCTGGAAAAGGGGGGGGCTGCCAGGCCCAGGGGAGAAGAGCAGGGAGTCAGGATGGGGTGGGGAGCTGCAGGGAATAGGATTTGCTTAAGCTGAACATGGGAGGAGAGGCGTCTGCAGAGATATTCCTCCCTCACTAAGATTTTACTGTGAGCCAGGACTAGTCATATAATGTGCAGGGGCCATTGCGGTTGAAAATGTGGGGACCCTTGTTCAAAAATTATTAAAAACTGTAAAACAGGCCAGGCATGGTGGCTCACACCTGTAATCCTAGGATTCTAGGAGGCCGAGGTGAGTGGAACTCAGATTGCTTGAACTCAGGAGTCTGAAAACAGGCTGAGCAAGAGCGAGACCCCCACTCTATTAACAACAGAAAAACTAGCTGGGTATTGTGGCAGGCACCTGTAGTTCCAGCTACTCTGAAGGCTAAAATAGGAGTATCACTAGAGCCCAGAAGTTTTGATACTCTATCTCAAAAAAAAAAAAAAAA
>NW_003852796.1:115654-121672 GCF_000181295.1 Otolemur garnettii
AAAAAAAAAAAAAAAATGCCTGCAAAACAGTGATAGCAGAGGAGCAGGGCTCCTCTAAGCACAGGGCTTCATGGGTGGCACAATTACCAGGCCCATGAAGCCAACCCTGTGTCAGCCTAAACATGCAGCCCTTAGTTCCCATTGGGGCTTGGTTTTCCTGGAAAATGACAGACTGAACAAGGTAAAGGTCAGCTGTCCCTGGCCAAAGACCCTCTAGCTACATCTCAGAGTCCTCTCTGATTGCTGGAGGGGACCTGGCCCTTTTTTGAAGAGTAGAATGATCGGAGTCCAGCTCAGAAGCCAGATTGTCCAGATTCAAATCTCAGCTTTGCTACTCACTTGCCATGTGACCAGCTGTGGACAGGTATTCAAGCCTCTTTGCTTCAACATCCCCATGCATAAAATGGAGATTGTAGTAGTGCCTGCTTCCTAGGCTGCATGGGGCTGCAGATTGAGTGAGCAATGACAGCAAACCCTTAGACAGCACCTGGTAGAGAATGCTGCTAATCGTTCATGGCAATGACCCCTTTCCTCTTCCTTTCCTCCAGCGGGGGAAAGAGAGGCAGTATGCTGATGCTTGGTGGGGTGGACCACTCCTACTACTCTGGGGAACTTAGATGGGTCCCAGTGACCAAACAACGATACTGGCAGGTAGCCCTGGACAGGTAAGCCCTCTCCTCTGATTCCTGCTCTGAGCGATGCTGCACACACGTACACATATATATGTGTGCACAGACACACGTGCACACACAGTCACACACAGAGAAACAGCACACCAACACACACATAGTACACCTGTAATCCCTAATCCCTCCAGCCCTCCTGACCAAAGACTTGACCAAAGAAGCTAGAGCAGGCCTGAGTCTCCAGCTGAGAGAAGGAGCAGGGACAGACCCATGCAGCAGGGAGCCGGGATCCCTGGGAAGAGGCAGCATAGTGTGGTGACACCTGGCCATAATACAGTGTGGGCAGGCAGCGTGGTCTGGGGACCCTCAAATTAGCACATGGTGGATCAGGGAGGAGCCCACCAGGCTGAACAGGGGCATAGTAAGTGTCCAACTGTCCTGGTTTACCTAGGGCCAAGGGAGCTTTCAGGACACAGGTCTTTCAGTTACAGAACAGAGGAAGTCCCAGGCACACTCAGAAGTTGATCACCCAGGGAGAAGATACCTAGCAGTTGAGAGAGATGTGTTACATTCTCAAGTTGAAATAGAATTACACCATGGGACAGTCCCCGCCTGACCCCCATCCTGGGCACACCAGGGGGCCAGGAACTATGACAGAGATTCAGGAACCTGGAGCCCAGCAGTGCCTGGGAACACAGTGACAGTAACCAACTGGATTCTGTGTGATGCCACTGGGGTGAAGCTAGACGTGTGCTTTGGCAGCATCTATAGCCCCTCGGGCTGCCTTAGACATCACCTGAGCTGGGGGCCTCAGCGTCTGAGCTGCGACTCTGAGAGGCAGCACCCTCTTCCACAGCAGCCCACAGCCCCTGCCCACCACTCACAGCATCTGCTGCCTCACAGGCTCTCCTGCTTCACTCTGGGGCCATGTGGTGGTCAGTCACCAGAACAGGTCTCTGTTTCCTTCGTTAATTCATTCAACAAACACATGTTGAGCACCGACTGTGTGCTGGGCACCTGAGGGAAGCACTAAGGGCACAACCTGCTCTCACAGTCTGCACCATTCAGTAGGGCAGGCAGACATGGCCCAATGAGCCCCAGAAATAGTGAATTCTCACTTCCATGCCTGCTAGAAACAAGCAAGAGAATGAGGAGGTCGGCCAAGAGAGGAGCCAGGTCTATATCCCTGGAAAAGTGACAATTCAGCTGGAACATGGAAGATGAGCAGAAACTAGACAGACAGAGGCCATGGGGGCAGTTCTAGAAAGGGAGGCCAGCATGTGCAAAGGCCCTGAGGCAAGAAACAGGTTGGAGCATTCAAGAACTGAAAGGAAGTCACAGAAGGTCAGTGTGCCCACTGCAAAGGGAAACAGAGAGGGGGATGAGAGACAGCAGGGAGGGGGTGGAATGGAGGGAGGCTGAAGAGTGATGGGAAATCTGCTTTGCCTGTCTCACCCCCAGCATCACCGTGAATGGGACCATTATTGCTTGTCATGATGGCTGTCAGGCCATTCTTGATACTGGGTGCTCGGTAGTGGATGGCCCAAATGAGGATGTCCTGCAAATCCAGAACATCATCCATGCCCAGCCCTCCTTCAACAACATGGTAAAGGGTCTTGCCAGAGGTCACCTAGGGCCTCCATGCTCTGAAGGACCAGATGAGCCAAGCTTCTCTCCCCTTTCCCCAACAGTATGTCATCGATTGTAACACCACCACCCAACTACCTGACGTTGTCTTTGTCATTGGTGGCATCAACTACCCAGTGCCAGCCAGAAGCTACATCCGGAAGGTGAGGAGCCCAGCTCCAGGGCTGTTCCTCACATCAGGGTACTTGTGGGACAGTGTCCCCAGAAACCAAGCTGTGCCATTGCAGCCACTGCCAAGCTCACCTTGTTGGCAGGTGCCTCCGCCAAAAAAAACCCTGCATAACAAGAGGCAGTCTGAGACACCAACAGTCTGCACTAGAGGTTAAGCAATAATCACCCCAGGCTGGCACAGTGCCTGGAACAGGGAGGGAGGAACAGCACAGGGCCTCTGCCCCATGGAACTTCAGTTCAACCAGGCCACTGAAACAGATGAACACAAAAATTTGCCTACAGCATCCTTGAAATGGGCCAAAGGAAGAGTGACAGGCAGGGTTGCTGGGGACAGTCCCAGCATCTTGTCCCACCATGGTTACTAACAATACTCCTTTCCCTTCTCCAAACTGTGCTGGTTTGGATCATAAATGATCTGATCACACTAGTTCCAGGTTACAACTTCACCATCCTAAGCCTGTTCCCTCCTCTGCAAAGCAGAGGAACAGCTTCTCTGTTCGTAGGGTGCTTAGGATGTTGATATAAAGAAGGATATGCAGTCCCCACACAGCATCCGTCATGTATTTGAGGCCCATAGGAGGGTAGGGAAGGCTGGGTGGGTTAGAAGAGGGGCATAACGAACCCTAAGCTGTAGCCTTGTAGAGGTAGGAGGAGGCCTGCTTGGATTGGGGGCAGGTCTCCACTGAGCTTTTCTCAAAGGGCACCCCAGCGAGCTGGGTAGACAACACAGCAGACCAGGTAATATGGTGAGATGAGGGTTGTGGAGTGCCGCTGGTACCAAGGATCCACCAAGGAAAGTCATTCACCCCAGCCTGGAGTGGCCAAGGAATCCAAGCCTGGGTCCAGGAAAGCAGGGGTCAGTCTGCTGGGACTAGAGGTCAGTCTCTAAGGACGAGGGAAGTAAAGAGGGGAAGAAAGGAGCAAACAGGGTCAGAGGGAGAGATCACAGCAGTCCTAGGTCCTGACGAGCAGCTGCAGGAGACAGAGAGGAGAGACCAAGCTGAGACACCACCAGGTCTGGGTATGGAAGGATGTGGCAGACGACTCAGGCTGACCACTGTGTGTTTCTGTCATTTTCTCCAGGAAGCATTTGGCACCTGTGTCAGTGCCTTTGAGAGTTTCCCAGACAACACCTTTGGCTCGAAGACCTGGATCTTGGGAGACCTTTTCCTTAGTCTATATTTCAGCATTTATGATCGGGCCAACAACAGGGTTGGCCTAGCTCCCGCAATATAAATGCTGACCCTTCTCCAGAAAGCAGCCAAGCCCACCCCAAACACAAACTCAAAGACTCCTCCAGGGAATTCTCACCCAGAGGAGTTGACGTGAGTTGTCTTTGGTGTTCCGCAAAACCCTAATCTCTCAGTGGACAATAAAAGATTTTATTTTCAGTGGTACTAATACTAACGGTCACTTCTCCTTGGGTTGGGGAGCTACATCAGAATGAAGCAGGGCTCTGAGATCTAGTCCCAACCACAAGGCAGAGAAGCCCAGTCCAGCTGGCTGGAATGAAAAGGAAGACTTATTAGGGAAGGAATCCAGGAGAGTTACGAGAACGAGAACAGGTCCAAAGATCTTGGTGACTGGACCCAAGAAATCAAAACCACCCACTCCCTATTTACCTCCGTCCTTTCCTTCTTTCATCTGATTCTCTTTCCCTGACAGCTTTCCTTTCCCAGGCTTCTACCCAAAGTAGAAAACTTTGCCACTAACTGCCCGAGGGCTTTCCATCCTTAAGAAGGGGAAAAGCTCAGAAAGCAGCTCACATGATGAAGAAAGAGTGAATCAGAATTGGGTTTTGTTGTTACTGTTGTTTTTGTTTTGGGGACAGTCACTCTGGGAAGAGTGCCATGACATCATAGCTCACAGCAAACTCAAATTCCTGGGTTCAACCGATCCTCCTCCCTCAGCCTCCAGAGTAGCTGGGACTATAGGCACCCGCCACAATACCTGGCTAGTTTTTGTATTTTCATTAAAAATAGGATCTCACTCTTGCTCAGTCTGGTCTCAAAGTCCTGAGCTCAAGCACTCTACCCACCTCAGCCTCCCAGATTGCTGAAATCACAGGTGAGAGTCACTACTCCCACCTGGTTATAAATGGTAAATAAAAACTGAGCTTAATGGAGACTCAAATTTGTAACATTCGCTTTTCAGCTATGTCTTCATGGAACCACTAAGTGACATCTCTCTTTGTTAGAAACCACCAATAAGAATAAGGACCATAGCTCCAACTAACTTATTGAGGGCTTTCTGTACATTATTTCATTATCTCCCCCCATTCCCTGCAAGGTGGGTAATGTTGTTCCCCCCCCCGCCCCGCCCCAGATGAGAGAAGTCTCCTCAGATTTGTCTGGCTCCAGCACTCTGTTTCAGGCACATAACAGGCGAATACACGTTGAATAAATAAATGAAGGCTGGGCATCGTAGTGGGTGCCTGTATTCCCAGGTACTTGGGGGAATGAGGCAAGAAGACCACTTGAGCCCAGGAGTTTTTTAGTTTTTGTTTCTGTTTTTGAGACAGAGTCTCACTTTGTGTTCCTCCGTAGAGTGCTGTAGCGTCACAGTTTACAGCAACCTCCAGTTCTTGGCCTTAAGCAATTCTCTTGCCTCAGCCTCCCAAGTAGCCAAGACTACAGGCATCCACCACAATGCCTGGCTATTTTTAGAGATGGTTTCAGGCTCTGGCTCAGGGTAGACTCCAGCCTGTGAGCTCAGGGCAATCCACCCACCTTGGCCTCCCTGAGTGCTAGGAGAGCCCAGGAGTTTGAGATTGGAGTGAAGTATGGTGATAATGCTATGGTACTCTAGGCCAGGTGACAGAGCGAAACTCACTCTCCCAAATAAAATAAATAAAAATAAATGAGTGAGTGGATGGTAAGTGCTCCCACTAGAGCACACTGGTGCTTCTCAAGCAGGAGACACATCTGGTGTCAACATGGCTTGTTTCCATTATCTCCCCATAGGAGGTCAAGGTTTGTTTCCCCAAATGTGCCCAGGGGCCAGGCTGGAGCTGGGGTCTATTAATGAACCACACTCCTTGAGGCTCTGTATTTATGGCTCCTGGCATCTATATGAGGATGAATTCTGATCTTCACAGCAAAAACCTGCCCTCCTCTGCTTTTATCCCTTGCATACCAAGGAGCTTTATAGCCTCTGGTGAGAGAGAATATGGAGAAAAAAAATGGCTCTCACTGAATTGAAATTTTTTCTCTTTAAAATTTTTTAGAATTGTAGGATTAGGAGCTCAGCACCTGTAGCACAATGGTTATGGAACCAGCCATGTACACCAAACTTGGTGGGTTCAAACCCAGCCCAGGCCAGCTAAATAACCAATGACAACTGCAACAAAAAGTAGCCAGGGTTTGTGGCAGGCACTGGTAGTTCCAGCTACTCGGGAAGCTAAGGCAAGAGAATCACTTGAGCCAAGAATTAGAGGTTGCTCTGAGGAGGGAGGCCAAGGCATTCTATCAAGGTTGACAAAGTGAGATTCTGTCTTAAAAAAAAAAAAGGGGGGGCGGAATTCTGGGAAGATGGCCGACTGGTAGCAACCCTGGTCAGAGGCTCCTGAACAAAG
>NW_003852796.1:133070-137039 GCF_000181295.1 Otolemur garnettii
AAAAAAAAAAAAAAAAGGAGAAAGACAATAGAATTGTAGGATCTCTGTATTGTATGGGACCTCAGGAAGATAACTGAATTAAATGATTCCCACTTCTGGATTGTATCAGAGTTCCTAAGTTTAAGAAGCCTTTTGATACTTATCGCCTGTTACCGGGGATTCATTCAGAGCTTCTGTAAAGAATCTCATTCTATTCTTCTCCTCATTTTCATGCTATTTCCTAAAAACTGAGAAGACATTGGAGCAACTGACTATAACTTCTATCAGTAGATCATGTTCAGCAAGTGCCCTGAGTCCTAGGTCATACTACTAGCCTGAACTTATAATTTTGGCAAAGTGAAAATAGCATCAAAACATATTAAGAAATAAAACATTTATTTGGGGGGTACAGATAGCTCTTGAACACTCCTTGTACGAGTATAAATTGGTACAATTTTATGGAGATGATTTGCCCTTAAAATACATATAGTCTTTGTTCCCACAGTTTTGTTTCCAAGATTTAGGCTAAGGCAGTGCTCACGAATCCCCATGAACAAGAGTGAGCAAGGGTATAATTCTACACAAGAGAAAACTCTAGTCCTCCCAATGTGTCCACAACCCAAAGCGACAATCATGCCACCATCTCAAGTCGTGTCTTAGAAAAATATTTCATGTCATGAGAAATACGATGTGAAGAGAAAAGAAGAGACTGCAGGACAGCATGACCCCAGGCTTGCTAGGCACAGAAGATAGTACCAAGTAGTGGCCACATAGGCAGAGAGCCCTCTGATTGTGTTCAAACCCCAGCTCTGACCAGAACCAGCCACACGACCTTGGAAAAATTCCTATCTGGACATCTGTTTCCTATTCTGTAAATCTTGAATAAGAATAGTCCATTTCAGTAGGGGCGAGACTAGGAATGCTAATGAGTACAGGATTTCTTCCCAGAGTATTGAAAATGTTCTGAACTTAAATCACGGTGGTAGTTGTACAATTCCATGAACATAGTGAAGACCACTGATCTGTACACCTTACATGGGAGAATTTATGATATGTGAAATGCATTGCAATAAAATTACAGAAACTGAAAAAACAAAACTACAGGAAAGAATCTTCTCTTTCTTTTCCAGCTACAGGAAAGAGTAAAAGAATTAATCATATGAAACTTTTAGAATGGGGCAGTCACACAGGTCATGAGCTATCACTGTTTGAAATATACATCAAAGACCAAAAGGTTAACAATTACTTGAAAGATATCACAAACAATATCTCCAGAAAGCAACACTATGGGCAATTTTTCCTCTCTTCTTATGCTTCTCTTAGGTTTTGTTTTTTTTTTCATCAGGGATTACTTTTAAAATTAGGGAGATGTTAAGCATTATTTTATGAAAGAAAGTGAAAGACCTAGGGCAGAGAGAAGACCTTGTGTTTTCTGGGGTTACCTGGGTTCCTACAGCAGTGAATTCTTTCTTGGAGAAAAAAAAAAGGGTATCAGAGTGGAGAGTCGGTAGAGCAATGCCACCTAGTGGCATAGATAGATACTACACATACAAGGTGGGACAATTAATTTGGCCAACTTGTCCTCCGAAAAGAGCTACATTGTGAATATCAATGTAGCTCTTGGGGAGCTGTGCAGAGACACCAGCACCTAATCTGCCCTTCAAAGCAATTTTGGAACTCATTTTCTGGAATGGCCATCAGAACTGTTGTTATATGAGGTCTGACAATTAAGTTCTCAAACTCAGCCTAGAAAAAGTGCTTTGAAGGGCTGGACAGATGCTGGTGCCGCTGCATAGCCTCCCAATGGGGGTACATCGAAGGTGACTGCAGTGATATTCAGCAATGAGGTATGTAGCAGTTTCTCTAGGATGAGTTCGAGAACTTAAGAGACTAAACTCGTACACACACACAGACACACTAAAGGTCTCATACCTAACCATTGGTTCCATCTACTTGAATGGCTCTTTAAAGACTTAAAAGAACTGTCCATAAACTCTCCTGCCTAGTGGGTCTAACCAAAGGTTTACCTATTTCATTTATTTTTTCTAAAAACCAACTCCTTGTTTCATTAATTGTCTGAATGGTTCTTTTGTTTTCAATTTCATTGGTCTCTGATTTAATTTTGGATATTTCTTTTCTTCTGCTGGGTTTAGGCTTGTGAGTTTCTTGATGTGCTCTCTTTCTCTTTTTCAAATGTAGGCATCTAAAGTGATAAATTTTCCTCTCAGAACTGCTTTTGCAGTATCCCACAGGCTTTGGTGGTTTGTGTCTTCATTCTTGTTGTACTCAAGGAAGTTAATGATTTCCTCTTTTATTTCTTCCTGCACCCAACTTTCATGGAACAGGAGGTTGTTTAATTTCCATGCCTTTGTGTGGGGTTGAATGTTTTTGGTGGGGTTGAGTTCCACCTTTAGTGCCTTATGGTCTGAGATGATACGAGGTAAAATTGTAATTCTTTTGATTCTGTTGAGGTTTGTTTTGTGTCGTAGGATGTGATCAATTTTGGAGAATGTTCCATGGCCTGATGAGAAGAATGTATATCCTTTATGTTCGGGATGGAGTGTTCTATATGCATCTATCAAGCACAGTTGTTCTAGGGTCTCATTTAAGTATCTGATATCTTTGCTTAATTTCTGTTTAGAGGATCTGTCCAGCTCTGAGAGAGGAGAGTTAAAGTCCCCTGTATGCTGTTATAGGAGATCATATTGCTCACACTGAGTAAGGTCCATTTCAAGAATCTGAGAGCGTTTAAGTTGGGTGCATGAATGAAATGTCTACTTGTTGTATTTTTCCCTTGACCAGTATAAAGTGAGCATCTTTGTCTTTTTTGACTTTAGTTGCTTTAAATCCACATGTATCTGAAAATAAGATTGTGACTCTTCTTTTGTTCTGAAGCCGTTTGCCTGAAAAATTGTCTTCCAACACTTATTTCAGAGTTTTAATTTGTCTTTTGAAGCTAGTTGTGTTTCTTGCAGGCAGTAAATGGATGGTGTGTGTTTTTGAATCCAGTCAGACAATCTATGCCTCTTCAGTGGGGAATTAAGCCATTAACATTTATTGAGATAATTGATAAGTGTGGGTGTGTTCTATTCATCTTATTTGAGAGTCCATTGCTTTGTTTTATCTTTTGCATCATTGTGGAAGTTAGGTTCTGTCCTTTTATTTCTGAGTTCTTCTTTTGCTTTGATCCATTGTGATGGTCAGTGTGTAGAACAGGTTGAAGTATGTCCTGTAGAGCTGGTCTTGTTGTGTTGAATTTCCTCAATGTTTGTGTATCAGTAAATGATTTGATTTCTCTGTCAATTTTAAACCTTAGCTTGGCAGGTTATAGAATTCTGGGCTGGAAATTGTCCTGCTGAAGTAGATTAAAGGTAGATAACCACTGTCTTCTTGCTTGAAAAGTTTCATTAGAGAAGTTCAGTCACCCTGATGGATTTGCCACTGTAGGTCAACTGGCGCTTACTCCTGGCAGCTTGCAGAATTTCTTTTTTCAGCTTTTCACTGGGGCTGGGTTGGAACCCACCATATGGAGTATATGGGGCCAGTACCCTACTCCTTTGAACCACAGGCACTGCCTCTTGCAGAATCTTTTCTTTTGTCTTGACTTTGGACAGCTTCATCACAATTTGTCTTAGAGAAGCTCTCTTAGAGTTGAGGCGACCTGGGGTCTGATATCCCTCTAAGAGGAATGTGTCAGAATCTTTGGTGATATTTGGGAAATTTTCACTTATAATATTCTCTACTATATTCTCTACTATGGCTTCCATTCCCCGGGGGCATTCTTCTTCCCCTTGTGGGATACCTATAACTTGTATGTTTCAATACTTCAGAAAGTCCCATAATTCTGCCAGTGAACGTTCTGCTTTCTCTCTCTTCTTTTCTGCCTCCTTCACTATCTGAGTTATCTCCAGAGCTTTGTCCTCTACCTCCGACTTTCTTTCTTCTCCATGGACTAACCTGTTGTTGATACTTTCTTTTTTTTTTTGAGAC
>NW_003852796.1:137075-154938 GCF_000181295.1 Otolemur garnettii
AGACAGAGCCTCAAGCTGTCCCCCTGGGTAGAGTGCCGTGGCATTACAGCTCACAGCAACCTCCAACTCCTGGGCTCAAGCGAGTCTACTGCCTCCACCTCCCAAGTAGCTGAAACCACAGGCATCCAGCACAACGCCCGGCTATTTTTTAGTTGCAGCCATTATTGTTGTTTGGCGGGTCAGAGCTGGATTCAAACCCGCCACCTTAAGTGTACGTGGCTGGCGCCTTAGCCAGTTGAGCTACAATACTTTATATTGCATCTTTAAGTTCCTTAATTGACTAGTTCAGTTCCTTCAGCTCTGCTATATCATTTTGATATACTTAACATCATTCATTTCTCATTTGATTCTGCTGTTTGGTTATTTTCCACTTTATCAGCAGTTTCCTTCATTGTTTCCATCACTTTCTTCATTGTTTTCATCATCTGTATTCTAAATTCCCTTTCTGTCATTTCTAACATTTCTTTATAGGTGGAATCCTCTGGAGGAGCTACCTCATGGTCCCTGGGGGTGTTGCTCTGGTCTGGTTTTCCATGTTGCCAGGATTTTTCTACTGATTCTTCCTCCTGAGTGTTTTCCTTCACCTGTTTCCTTGCCCTAATTTTCCTTTCACTTACTCTTGCTCTTTGAGTTACCATGCCTCTGGCCTAGGGTTCTATGAGTCCTTTTGGTACAGGAGCAGAAGGATAAGAAGATTGAAGAGCAACAAGGGAAAAAAGATTTTAAAAAAGAGAAAGGAGAGGGTGAGTAAAAGGGAATATTAACAAAAAGAAGAGAGGCACAGAAAGAGGGAGATAGGAACAATATAGGTGTACAGTAGGGTAGTTTGACACAACCTTAAAAACCTCCAACTTCTGGGGGTGCTGGTTTAAGTCATTCCATTCAGGTCAGCAGCTCACTGCTAGCCTGTTCAGACAAACTACCCCACCTCCACCAAGTAGAAAGTAAAGACAAAACACTGAATTCCAACTAAAACAAGCAAACAGAAAAGTTTATGGGATAAAATTGGGGGAAAAAAACAAATAATACAGTTGGAAACACTAGCAAAAATACAGTTCTAATTGTTAAAGAAGGCAGCAATGGAAAATTACACTTAAACTATAAATATGAAGAAAAAATCTAGAGGGAAAATGTTGAAATTAAAAAGAAAAAAGAAAAACCAAAGCAGTATATATATCTTGCTGAATATTATCTGGGCAAAAGATGATCCTCTGGGTCTATGAGATTTTAATCACAATGCTAATAGACCTACACAAAAGGGAGACTGGAGGCCTGTGCTGATTTCTCAAACCCCACAGGGTGTAGACCCTAAATCTCTCAGCCCATTTAAAGGGCACTTTAAACTGCGAACCTTGGCTAAGCAGAAGCTTTCCCAAGAAAGCATTTGTGGCTGGGATCACTCCTGAAGTGGCTGTCCATTTACCCAGTGTTCCAAAACTGGTCTCACTCTATGCCTCTGAAGATCAAGGCCATAAGGCAACTCAGTCCCTGCCTTTAGGCTGCTCAATCACTAGATTACTCACCCAAACTCTCCTGCCTGATCCTTGCTCTGCCACCCTGAGGGCAGAGCATGCCAGGGCAGTTCTCCCACAATGGCTCCACATGGCTCACAGCCAAACAATATTAGCTCTGTCAGGCTCAGTGGCTCAGTCTGGGGCCATAGAAAGTGTTTAAAGTCCTCCATACTCTTGCCCAAGTTCTCCCAAGGTAGTTCAGCTGAGTGTCAAGTCCAAAAAAAATAAAGCACCTCACAGCTAAGGCCTTTGCAGCTTGCAATCTCACTGCTGCTGGACTTACAGCTGCCTGAAGGATTAGACCAAACAAACACACACAACCACTTGCCAGTTCTTCACTGCTTTTGTCTTCCTCATGGGGTCCAGAAGTCTCTCACTGATTCCCTGTGTCCCCAAAGAAATATTTCTGGGCAGATCCCACCAGCCAGAGATACCTAGAGTCTTCTCTCCCCAGTCTCATTGAGCCCAGTTGCAAGGAAGCTGTTATTCAGCCACCATCTTGATCATGTTCCAAAACATCATTATTTTTAAAGTGGGGGTTGCTAGTTACTATAGCACATACTGACTAATGTAATGCATCAGTTAAGCTCATGGTCCTTGCAATCTAATATAGATAGGTGATATACACTTTGTTAAACCACTATGATGCCAGCACTGCCCTCTTTGACTAACCTTTCTGTTCCTATGCTCACTTAGTAAAGTTCTTTCATTTCCTGGGACTCAGATGCCACCTCCACTAGGAACCCTTCCTAACCTTTTTCAAGGCATCCCCTTTGCAGGAGTCCTGCAAACTCTTGTTGTCAGCCTGTTTTTCTAACCTTTTTCTAGTTCAAGGCCACCACTTGCACACCAGGGCATTTGGTAGACTCAGAAAGAGTGAACCATTCCAAGTGGCTGCAGCTCCATGGGGCCATGGCTCAGCAGGGGATCATTGACTGGACTTTAGCAGCTGCCCACAAATCTTTCTCTCTACCTTAATTGTGAGTTGATCTTTCAGTAAACCAACCAAAAGAAAAGAGATGAGTTTCGCCATGATCCCTACAACGAAAAAAAAAAGAAAGGTACAGATGCCAGTAGCCCACAGACTTCATCTTTGATAGTGAGTGTCCCATTTTCATCCTCTACGCTTTATTTCATGGAGTTGTATCAATGCTGAGAATACAGGGTTATAATATGAAACCAGAAGGCTGTTTGAACTTTTGGAACCTTGTGTGAGATTGATGGTGGTGCAGAGGCATGAATGGCTAGTATGAGCCAGAGGAGGAGAGCACGTGCAGAGACTTGGTGGTGCATAAGGTAGATTTTTTTAACTTGGCAAGATGTGTCTCTCCATCCCCTGACTTTGGTGAGAGCGTATGCAGAGAGCAATGATAGCAAATAATGTACAAATGCTTTTTGCATTCAAAGGAATGCAAAATTCTTGGAAGACCTTGAGTAAGTTTTGTTCCTAGATAACCCATATTAGCTGAATATGTTAAGTGAAATGATGCTTGTATTGAGCCAGGATCTGTACACTGTCCTCCATGGCCCTGCCTACCAGGCTATATGGACTTAGCTCAGATCACCCCACAAGAAATGTTCATAGAAGGAAGGAATATTTTCTAAAGCCTTCCTCTCCACTTTTTCCTCTGCTTTATTTCCTGATCTCACAAGCCCAGAACTGAGGAGCAAAAGACTTGTCAGGATCATGGAATTTGCAGTCAGACAGACCTGGGTTCACATCTTGACTCCACCATTTACTTGCCATAAATCTTTGAGGGAGTTACTTAGTTCCCCAAGCTTCAGTTTCCTCAAATGTAAAGTAGGCTCACTGTCAATCTCGCAGGGTAACGATGAAAAGCGCATGGGGAAATGCACTCAACAGATGTCTACAGAACCCTGCCAATGAGTCAGGCTCTGTGCCTGGGAGACCAGAGTGGTCAGGAAAGGCCCCACCGAGGAGGAGACATTAAGGTGGCAGGTGAGTGTTGGGGAGAAGCTGGCCATGTAAAGAAGTGCTGGGAGGAGAACATTCCAGGTAGGGGAATAGCAACTTCAAAGGCCCCAGGTAACCAAGCTCAAGAAGCGACTGCTTTTCCATCTCCAGTTATTGTGCCCAGGAGTTCCCCAGAGACAACACAACCAGACAAGTCGAACTAGCAAGGGAGTCTCTTTATTCAAGAGCTGCCGGGGACTGTGTCAGTATCCCAATGTGGGGATTCTGGGAGCAGCCCCAAGTGCTTAACAGGTCAGGATTTTAAGGCCTGGTCTGCATCCTGGTTGGCACGCAGGCTTTCCAGGTGCATCCGAGCACAGACGCAAACAAGCGTTGTAGTGAAGCAGAATTTTGCGGTTAGTTAGTCATATGTCATACATCTTTGTTTCAATATTTTGTCCCCATACATCTTAGCTTCAGTACTTTCCCCACCTTGACTTATTAAAAGGTCAGTGCCAGGACAGTAGGTGCCTCCCAGTTCTTTTCCCAGGGAGTTAGCCAAGCAAGAAACTGGGAATGAAGTAGAAGCAAGAAATCAATTAGAATCTTTTCATTTATCTCGGGGGTGAATTAGAATTCTTTCAATTTTTTGAAAGCTTGCAGTCTGGAAATTTCCCAGGAGCTAACTGGTATATTTCCATTGCCTAGGCCTGACAGCTTTCTGCCTTAGCCTAGGCCCACTGGGCCTAACACAGTCTTCCTTCCCTGGATGTACCATCATCAACCTGAGGACATGTAGGCCACAGACTACCCCATCATGACCTTATCTCACACTTGATTCATTGACTCAGAACAAGTTATCAGCCAAAAGTCATCAACTCCCCAGAATGGTGAGTGTGGGCCTGTGTGCTGTCTGAGGTAGGAAACCAGAGGAGTCACTAGAGGCAAGCTTGCTCCTGGGCAAAGCGTCATGTGGACAAGCCAATTATCACCAGCAGCACTGGCTCCTCGGGGCACAGTGGACATCCACAGTGAAACTGCCACCACCACTGACTCTGGCCCTTTTGTTTTGCTTGTCCTCCTGGGTAGAATCCCCACCACAACCATGGAGCCAGGAGGAAAGTCAACGATCTTGCCTAATTTTCTCTAGTGGGATCACATGGCCCCTGGAGGAGGCCTCTCCCTAGCCAGCGTCTGGTTCCTCCATTTCTTCTTGGAAGGTAGCCATGAGCACCAGCACCTGCACCTGCCCATGAGGTCTGGCAGCTGGAACTCAGGGCCCAGTCAGGTGGGATCAGATCATGCCCAGCCTTTCCCAGTGGGACTGCCTTGGTCTCCTCTTTCTCTCCATCCAGATACATACAACAAAGTCCCCACAAAGTGTTTCATCCCCCATGAAGGCCTTCAAAGCTCCAAAGTCTTTTTTGGGTGTTAAACCCAACCCTTTCTCAGCCTCCAAACTCAGCCAAGTATCCCTTGAAGAAGAAATAAGATGATGGCTTCAACTGTCCAAGTCTGACCAGAAAATGCTCACTACTCCAAGTATGGGCCAGTGCCATGGCAGCTGACGAGGGTCAGTGTTGTATGAACAGGGAGGAAAGGCTGTAGGGCTGCACAGCTGAACACAAGTCTGCACCAACTGCTAACACTGCCTCCTGCTTGCGGGGGCCCCTGCAGCTGGGACTGCTCCCTCTTTGCCTGACACCTGGCAGGCCTCGCTTTCAATGTTGCCTTCCTGATGCCATGAGATGACAAGTCTGGTGACAGCAGTGGAGCTGAGCTTGAGGAAGAAAGGGAAAAAAACTTAAGGCCTCTGGGAGTTACCCATAGAAGTCAGTGGCAGTGAACGCAATGATGTATTCTCTGACTTTCCCTCCTCAGAGCTCCCCAAGCCTGTGCCAGGCGGGAAGAGAATTATCTGAGAACCAGAAGCCCTAGGCCCAGCCCTGCACTAACTTACCCACCAACCTGTAGGTAAGTTGTTACCTGAGTTTTCAGTTTCCCCATCTCCAGTACACTGGACTTGTCCAACAAGAGCAGTAGTTCAGACTGAATGCCAACGTGGGTTAGGGGAACATGTGGCTGTGGGTTAGGGAGGGGGTCACCTCTAGTGGTCAGCAATGTTGTGATTCACTGCTGATGTCTGCCTTGGACCTAAATGGACAGTGAAGATGCCATGTCACTGCCATCCCGGCACTAGAGGAACTCTGTGCTCCTGCCCAGTGGAACATTCCACCACTCAGATTCAATGGGATAAGATTTCATTGCTTCAAGTCATATGCTCCCAACTGGGAAGCTGTGACTTCTCCAACAGAACTTTCATTATGTTGGTGAATTTCAACACCTTTCCTAAAGGAATGAACAACAACCAAAGCATTCTAATTTATCTAACCCATGCCGAGAAGGCTAGATAAATTAGATAATATGTTTATGTTAGAGATGTTTTGGATGATCTGTTCTTTTGCTCTCCAGCTTGAGATGATAGCAGTGCCAGACAGGAATCAGTCTGGGGGGCCACTGGATATGGCACTCACTCTTTCCCATGGCTCACAAGCAGTGAGCACTAGCTATCACCTCCATGACTCAAGCAGAAATCCCCACAAGAAGGAAAGAGCCTCCAGCATCAGTTTACTGGAAGATGCAAGAGGGGCTAGACCACCAATAGGTGCTACAGCAGTCCTAGCTTGCTCCTCCCCACAGCCAGCTGTTTTCTGTTCAAACTGGGCTTTAAATTGGCCCACTGCACACATCCCACTGCCAGAGGAAACCCTCTTCTGACATCCTGTTCCACTCTGCAGACCCTCTGGCTCACTTCCCAGGGATCCTTTCCCATCTCAGACCCTCTCAGGTCCTGCACCAGTTGCCCTCCTCTCTGTCATTTAGTTACAAATCCTTCCTCCTTTCCTTTCAAAACATCCCCACCGCTTCAGGGTTTGGCTCTCTACGTGCCCAGGCCCCTGACCCTTCCGTGCAGATGACACTAAAGAAGAAGCCAGGATCAGAGATCCCCAACTAGTTGTTCCTTAAACATGTCTCATCCCTTCCGCTTCCAGGCCTGACCCAGCTCCTCAAAGGCACAGGTTGGGTGGTCAAGCAACACTGAGGGTGGTGGGAGAGCAGGGGCACCTGGTCCCAGTTTCCCCACATCCAGAGCAAAGGCAGCAGGCAGGGGAGGCTCGGAGCACTGTTACCAGGTGGGGCCCACCCTAATCTGCCTTCCGTGGACCCCTGCAGACACCACTAAAGACAGAAATTTTGAAATGAAAGTTTGCAACTTATTCTTTTTTAAAAGTATTACTACCACACTTTACAACTTATTATAAAAAGAATGAAACATAAAAAGTGAGTAGTATCATAGACCCCATATTCTCTCACTTGGCATCAAGAATTACACCATTCCAAAGACTGCCACGGCAATAGCAAGAACAGCAATACTAAACAAATGGGATCTTATGAAACTGAAAAGTTTTTGTACAGCAAAGGAGACAATAACCAAAGTAGACAACTACTCAATGGGAAAGGATATTTGCATATTTTGAATCTGACAAAAGTCTAATAACCAGCATCTACACAGAACTTCAATGAATCTATGAGAAAAAAAAACAACATCCCAATACATCAATAGGGAAGAGAGATGAACAGAATCTTCTCTAAAGCTCATAGGCAAATGGCTACTAACTATATGAAAAATGCTCTTAATCTCTAATTATTAGAGAAATGAAAATTAAAACCACCCTGAGATACCATCTAACCCCAGCGAGAATGGCCTATATCACAAAATCTCAAAATTGCAGATGCTGGCGCATCTGGAGATGGAGAGAAAGGAACGCTCTTGCACTGCTGGTGGGACTGCAAACTAATACAACCTTTTTGGAAGGAAGTATGGAGAAACCTTAAAGAACTCAACCTAGACCTCCCATTTGATCCTGCAATCCCTTATTGGGCATCTACCCAGAAGGAAAAAAAAAAAAACCTTTTAATATAAAGACACTTGTACTAGGCTGTTTATCGCAGCGCAATTTACAATTGCTAAAACGTGGAAACAGCCTAAATGTCCTTCAACCCAGGAATGGATTGGTAAGCTGTGGTATATGTACACTATGGAGTATCATTCAGTCATCAAAATAAATGGAGATTTTACAGCATTTGTAATAACCTGGATGGAGGTGGAACACATTATTCTTAGTGAAGCATCACAGGAATGGAGAAGTAAGAATCCTATGTATTCAACTTTGATATGAAGACAATTAATGACAATTAATGACATGGTGGGGCTTGGGGGAATGGGAGATCAGACAGAGAAGGAGTGAGGGGGTATGAGCCAAATAATAATAATAATAATGACTAATTATCACACAAACTGGATTTAATTTTGATCAAAGTATAGTACTTAAACATCAGTTTTAATTCAACATGTCATTATGTTGTTTATCATATTGCAACCTTATTCCTCAGTGAAATATGTCTGTAATTTCCCCTTTATAATAATATATTTTTGCTAATTTTATTATCAGGGGTATCCAGACTAAGTAGAATGATTTTGAAGTATTTCTCTGTCTACTGTCTATAAGACATGGCGTGATCTGCTTTTCTTTAGAAATTATTTTTTACTTTTATTTATATATATTAGTCGTCTATTTTTTTTTGACTCTGGTAAAAAATAAGGAAACAATTTGTTTACTACTTGTATTTTGTCTTATGTATTCTATAACAAACAAGTAGTAAATGATTACATATTCAAAGGAAATTCCACAGCTCTTGTTAAAGTTATCCTGATAGGTACTTTCTGTTTTGGTTGCTGATACAATGCTATCTTTCTTTTTCTGATATTATTTTGTAATTTTTTATATAGGAATATAATTGATTTTGTATAATTATTTTGAAGTTAGCTACATTGCTGAATTTTTCTATTGTTTTTGGTACCTTGCAAGTAACTTGGTAACTCGGAAGTAATGAAATTTGTGTTTTTTTTACAAACCATTGGGATTTTTAAGTTATCATAATTGTACTAGCTAGGATCCTCAAGTTTACTAGGAGTGGTGGTAATGAGTACACCTGTATCATAACTAATTTGTAGATAATGTTTCTGTTTCCTCATAAAATTGATATATTTGTCCCAATGTTATCTTCAATGAATACGTCAATGTTTTGCCTATAGTTGATGTTCTGTAAATATTCATGGAATAAAGGAGCCTGAAATTTAAAAAAATAAAATAAAAATAAAAAAGAATTACACCATTCCACAAATCTTTGTTTCATCTAAACTTTCCTCTTTAAAATTTGTATTGTTTTCTAATTTTTGTAGTATTTTAATGCAGACATCTTACCATTTCTCTGTAAATATTTTATTCTACATCTCTAAAAGATAAGAATCTTTTTTAAAATGTGTGGATGTATAGTCACCATATTCTTTTTTTTTTTTGAGACAGAATCTCACTTTTTCACTCTTGGTAGAGTTCTATGGCGTCATTAAGTCACAGCAACCTCAAATTCTTGGGATCAAGCGATCTTCTGGCCTCTGTTTCCCAAGCAGCTGAGACTATAGGCAGTGCCACAACACCCGGTTATTATTAGAGATGGATGTAATTCTTGTTCCGGTTGATCACAATTCCTGAGCTCAGGCAACCCACCCACCTCAGCCTCCCAGAGTGCTAGGCATTACAGGCATGAGCCACCACACCCGGCTCTTTTTTTGAACTAAAGAATATTCCTTGGAGCTGACACCCATTTCATTTCTTTTCCCATTTGCGTTATACTTCATTTGGAACCACTCTGCACTGTAGCTTAAGCAAAAGTCATATTGGTGGGCACCTCCGACATTTTCCTAATCTTTTGCCACTGCACATAATGGTACAATGAATTGTTTGTGCATACAACTTTTTGGTATGGTGTAAATTCCTAGAAGTAGAATTCCTAAGCTAAAGTGCAAGTATGTGGGCTCAGCGCCTGTGGCTCAAGCAACTAAGGCACCAGCTGCATATACCTAAGCTGGAGGGTAAAAATCCAGCCTGGGCCAGCCAAACAACAATGACGACTGCAACCACAAATAGCCAGGCATTGTGGAAGGCACCTGTGGTCCCAGCTACTTGGGAGGCGGAGACAGGAGAATTGCTTGACACTGGCAGTTGGAGATGCTGTGCCACAGCACTCTACCCAGGGTGATGGCTTGAGGCTCTGTGTCAAAAAAAAAAAAAAAAAGAACAAATGTATGTAGATGTTGTCCAATCCCCTCCATAGTGGTAAAGCTGAATTATGAATGTGCAAAAATGAGGAGTAAGATGTTACAACCCCAACTACCACCCAAGACCAGGAATCCGATCAGCCTCCACATGGTTCTAACTTAGATGGGCCTGAACTGAATGCAGATCTCACATGATAACACTAGGGCACTGTGAGTCCCAGAGGAGCCATGAAAATTTCATTTACTTTACTTGGGCTGGAATAATGCCAGTTTAAGGAGCTCGCCCTGCTCATCTGAGGCTGAACGAAAGCTCTGGATGGTCCTTTTCTGTCTTCATTGATGGAGAAGACACTTAAAAAAGAATTATGTATCTTTTCTACGTTTGCCAGAAAAACAAACAACAATGTTTCCCAGGCCTGGAAATTAGGGGAATTACAACAGGTGCTCATCAAGTACAGTTCTCAGTGAGTCCTTCAGTTTATCTGACCCTAGTGGTCTTTCTTTACAAATGGAAAGAAAATTCATGTGGTTAGGATCCACTCGATCTCTTAATCACGAAACCAAGCATAACTGAACACTTTCCCAGCCCCGTTGCTACTCCCACCTCTAGGCCAACTGAATCCAGTCCGCAGTTATTTAAAGTGTGGCCTATACTGTGTTTCGCAGAAAAACAAACTAATTTGCTGCCAACTTTTAAAGATGAGAGATTTCACACAGATAACAGATTTCTGATTTCCTATGATATTTAGATAGATACATAGATGACTGATTAATATAAATTGTAACTCTCACAGCCCTGCTTAGTCTTTTTGTTAGGCCTGGTGGGCCTAGGCTAAAGCAGAAAAGTGTCAGGCCCAGACTATAATGGAAAAATACCAGTTAACTCCTGAAACATTTCTGGACTGCAACTTTTCTAAAAGAAATCAAATAAGTCTAGTTCACCCCCCAAAATAAAGGAGAAAGTATTAATTGATTTCTGGCTTCTAGTTCACTCCCAATTGTTTGCTTGGCTAACTCCCTGGGAAACGAACCAACTGTCCCTGGACTGACCTTTAGACAATACTAGGTAGAGAAAATACTGAGACAAAGATGTATGGAAACTAAGATGTGGGGAGGGGGGAATATTAAAACAAAGATGTATGAGGTAAAGCTAACAACTGCAAAATTCTTCTGTACAATGATTGCTTGCTGTCCAACCTGGATGCACCTGGACATCCTGCATGCCAATGAGGATGTAGACCAGGCCTTAAAAACTCAACCCCTTAAGACTTGGAAACCCCACGTTGAGACACTGAGGCAGTCACTGGCTTACTGGTCAATAAAAGGACTCTTTTTGTTTGGCAGTGTGGTCTTTGAAATAATCCAGGGCACAACATTTTGTTATAATGTTGTGGTCCCTCTGACCACATTCTCCTGCCCTCCTTTCACCTGAACTTTCTTCCCCCAAGGCAGGTCTTGGAAACTAGAAACATACTCAAGTCATCCCAGCAGAAAGAAACTCTCTGATCTCTACCTTATCAGGTTGGAAGTCACAAAACTCCCATTTAAAATTAGGTCCTGTCCTATACCCCAGAGGAAGGAATGCACAGAGAGACCATGGGATCTACACAGGCAGGCCGCTGGGATTCCCCTCTCTGCATAGTGGCCAGTGCCTCAGTCACGTCTATCCAGTCAAGTTTCTATAAAAGGTCTAAGAGGATGGGGAGTGGGGGCTTCCAACTTCGAGGAAGGCTGCTCAGGCAGGTATGAAAGCTCCACACCCCTCCCGCATACCTGTGCATTTCTTCACCTCTATCCTGTGTAATACCCTGCAGAGTAGACAGGTAAACAAAGTGTATCCATCGGTCAAGTCAGCCACTCTGGCAAATCAATTGAATCCAAAGATAAAGTCATTGGATCTGTAATTTACAGCCAGAATTTATAGTCAGAAGCACAGGTAAAACAACCTGGGACTGGTGATTGGTGTGGGAAGTGGGGGCCAGTTTCAAAGAAATGAGCCTTCAACCTGTGGAATCTGATGCTATATCCAGGAAGGCAGTATCAGAAATGAACCAGAGGAGGAATTGATCCAGAGGAGTGGCTTACACTGTAATCCCAGCACTTGGAGGGGGTTAGAGGGGTGGATTACCTGAGCTTGTGGGTTTGAGACCAGCCTGAGCCAGAGTGAGACTCCATCTCTAAAAACAGCCAGGCATTGGGGTGGGGGCCTGTAATCCCAGTCACTTGGGAGGCTGAGGCAAGAAAATCACTTGAGCCCAAGAGCTTGAGGCTTCTATGAGCTTTGATGCCACCTCACTCTACCGAGGGTGACTCACACTCTGTCTTAAAAAAAAGAAAAAGAAGAAGAAGAATTGAACCTGAGGACACCCACCTGGTGTGCCTGCTACAGACCTGACTGCCAGCTTGCTGGTGGGGAGAAAACACCCACTCATGTGGCATCAGAAGCTTGTTCTCAGGGTATGGTAGGAGAAACACAATTTGAGTTTTCTCCCCTTCTCTTGAGAACTTGGTTAACCTACCATCACATGACAGCTTTCCTTCCAGCATGCCAGCCACTGGTGGAGCCGAGAAGAAACTAGTTCCCGGTGGGGGCCGGGGGATGGTACTGCCCATGCCCATGCCCATAAGATCCACTCATTCCTTCTGCCTCCTGGTCCTTGAGTTGTGACCCTGGCCCCAGGCTGCAAGCTCCCTGAAAACAAAGGCTGCTGTGTCTTACCCAACTTTGATTTCACGGGATACTATCCAGGCTCTAGAGGACAGTGGGTCCTCAATAAATGCATATTGGATGAAAATGGTATCTGTGGGAGACATACAACACATTTCTCCCAATATTAAAATTGAACAATTGTCATAGTGCTAAGCCTAGGTTGGCATAAGATGCCCCCACCCTATGCTGTCCCACCATCTAAAGACACCTCTATCAGTGAAGTGTTCCCAACATTTCTCTCTGAAATTTGACTTCTCTTCCTCCTAGCAATCTCCTCTCAAAGAGGACAGGGATGCATAACTCATGGGCTTGCTGAAAAGATTGCATACTGTCATGGTTGTCAAACAAGGCACTTACTTTGACCACACTATTCCCAGTGCCTTTATCTCCAAGATAGCAAGAGTCTCACTTCTAGGGCTACCTCAAGAAGGTCTTGTCACTGATGTGGTTTTGTCTTTTCATCCAACCCCAAGGAAGACATTACAATAGAAATCTTTGTTCTCTGAGAATTATTTAGGTCATTATTTTGATGCCTACTCACAAATACTGATGGGGGTAAAGATCTTATCAGGAAGGCTTCCATTTCTTGTAAGCAGAGTGGCCCTTAAGGGGGTAATTAGGGCAGGTCAGAGCATATTTAAAATGAGGAACTCCTGACAGCCACTGTATACTTAGAACTTGCTCATTCTTGAGTGCTTTAAACCGAGGAAGGGAGCATGAAGTGGCTTGTGGTCCTCGGGCTGGCGGCCCTCTCAGAATGCTTGGTCAGGTAAGTTATGGGAGAACAGACATCAGCTCTCTTTCTTGCCCTCTAATTCTCTCACCCTTATTCTCCTTACAATGCAAGAATTAAAAAGAAAACCAAATCATTCTCTGACTCTCAGGAAGTTCAAGTCTCCATTGATTGATGAGAGAGCAGTCCCAGTTACTTGGGAGGCTGAGGCAAGAGAATCACTTGAGCCCAAGAGCTTGAGGTTGCTGTGAGCTTTGATGCCATCTCACTCTAACGAGGGTGACTCACACTCGGTCTTTAAAAAAAGAACAAGAAGTGCACGTGGGACTCAGAAGTCTGGGGAAAGTCTGAGGGGTTACTCTCTTCCAGGGGCACCAGACACATCATAAGCTATGTGAATGGCACTTCCCAGAACTGTTGAGTGCACAACCTGTGCAAGGGTACATGTGATCCCATCTAGGAACAGTGTTTCTTCTGCGTAATTTTCTAGGTCTTCTCTCTGCTCCCTCTCTGTTTCCTTGTATATGTGTCTCTGTGATTCCATCTCTATCTCCACATCTCTCTCCTTTATTTCTTCACCTCTTTTGGTGTCTCTGTGTATGGAGAATTCTGTTTCTTTCTCGTTTCAACTCATTCTTCTTTCTCTACCTTCTTCATGTCCCTAATTTATTACCCACCTCAGCATCTTTGAGTTTTCTCACATCCTGGCTTCCTCTCTCAGCCCTCTCTTCTGATTGAGCCCTGGAGAGATCAGGAAAACTACATCTAGACCCAGGTTAGCCACTAACAAACAGTGTGACCACAACAAAGTCACAAGCTACTGCACTGCAAATTCCTCCCTCTCCTTTAATGAAAGTATAATGTTCCCCACTCTATCTCCCTTCTAGGGCTACCTCAAAAAGGAAACATTGAGATGACAATAGCAATGGGAATGGCCATCACTATCAAGACCTATTATTAATATATGGCAGATGCATCACCTCTGCCACCTCACTGAGAACCCCCAAACATTCTATGTGAGGGGAGCATTATCATTCCACCATTTTTATAGATAGGGAAACTGAGGCTCAGAAAAGTCACATGACTTGCCTGAAATTATAAAAGAGAACCTGGATTCAAACCTAGATCACCCAGATCTCCTGCCATGGTTTTCATTCTGTTGGATATGACAGCACTCATTAAAATGTTCAGAAAATGCTCAGCACACTTGTAAAGCAGGAGGTGACAGTCACATTGCAGCAAGGGGCAGCCGACTACTGTCTCTTATTTGTTTCTCTTCCCATGCTCTGTTAAAGAGTCCCTCTGATGAAAGTCAAATCTATGCGAGAAAACCTCCAGGAAAATGGCATGCTGAAAGAATACCTTGAAAAGTACTCTTACAGCCAGGCCAAGTTTCTTAGTCAACATCAGAACAAGAAAGTGACTTATGAATCCCTGAGGAACTACTTGGATGTGAGTATGCTGGGAGGATCGAGCTCCAGAGTACGCTCCTGGGCCTCCTGCCAAGCACTAGGGCTCCGTTAGGAGCATGAGCCAGGGAGTTGGTTAGGGCTGGGCTCCTGCAAGCAGAAACAGTGGAGACAGGGGGCCCACCACTGAAAACAATCTCTTCTACACTTGGTTGTTGGTCTGCAGTGACTGGGCCCAGCAATGACCAGATACCAGGTAAACGTCAATTCCTGTACCAATGATACATCAATTGGCACCTGTGAACCACAGCAGTCTGTTTGGGGGATGTTGCCCTTTCTGAACTAAGGAAATCACTGAGCTAATGGAGCCACATTGAAGGGTGAGCCATGTCTGATCAAATGACAACAAAGCCAAGTGCAAACCAAGTTTGATGCCCTAGTTAGAGGAGCCTCTTTAGCCCTAAAATCACACCAGGAAAAAGCTATTGTGCCCTGTGGTGTGGGACACCACGATGAACTCACAATATAGTCATTGTTACTGCTTACCAGAGGCTCCATCTCATCTTCAAGAACCTGTAGCACAGCCAGACAAATATGCAAAGGGTAAATAAATCTCAGATAAAAGTACCAACTGATTGGTACTGACATTGTGTGATGTGAGTTTAGAGGAAAAAAGGCTCATAGTGACCAGTGGCTAATGTAGGAGGGCTGCCTGGAGGAAGAGGCACCCAGGCTGGGCCTTTGAGGATGGGAAGGAGGTGGAGAGCTTTGGGGAAGGCTGCAGGGTTTCTAAAATGAAGGCATTACCTTGAGAAAGGGCTGTGAGGTAGAGCTGTGGTAAGTAATTTTGGGAAAAATGAGGATGCCCAGTGAAGGTCAGCATTCTGGGGATCAGGCCATGGCCAAGCCTGCCCTAACCACCCCCTCTTGGCCTTGGCAGATGGTCTATGTTGGCCTCATCACCATTGGAACACCCCCTCAGACATTCAAAGTTGTCTTTGACACAGGCTCTGCTGACTTGTGTGTGCCCTCAGTCTTTTGCAAGACCCCATCCTGCGGTGAGTGTCCCCTGCACCCTGTCTCGTGTCTTCCCACCACCAGCTCCTCAGTCCTCAGCAGACCTGACGGATGCCCACCCCTTGTGCCTGCAGATATACACCAACGCTTCAACCCCTGGAGGTCTTCCACTTTCAAGTTGCCCCCTGGCCGTGTCCGTCCTCTTAAACTCAGATACAGCTCTGGGGACATACTGGGAGTTGTTGCCCAGGACACTCTTAAGGTAACCAGAGGTGGAGGCAGGGTTGCTCACACCACTCACAAAAGACCTGATCCTGGCTCAGCAGGGAATACCGGCTTTCCCAAAGTCTGCCAGTGGCTGTCCCTTGTGGGACGGTGTCCCAGGGAGGTAGTGCCCCTGACAGCATGCAAAATCCTCAGGAGGGCCAGCAAAGACAGAGGGTGGGAGCAGCTGCTCCAGGGGTTTGGCCAAAGTTACAATGAGGCTGACTTTGCTGGGAGCAGAGACAGAGCTGGGTAAAAATCACCCACTTCTATTCTCTCACACTATGTCAGGCACTGTGCTGGCCCTTTGGTTGTAACAACTTGTTTAACTCTCATGACATGGCACTATTAGTGGCAGGGACTATTCATATCTATATTTTACAGAGCAGAGAACAAAGATAGTAAGGGCCTTGACCAACACTGGTTCATGCAGGTGGCAAGCAACAAAGCTAAGATGTGAATCAGGACCCATGCAGGAGTGGGACACTTTCAGGAGACAGAGGAACATCCCTGGGGCCTCTGGCTAGGCAGGGAAAGGAGGTGCCCATAGATTCAGGAGCATCCTAACTGATAAAAGGCTTGTTACCTTTGCAGGCCTTAGAGAACTTTGAGATCCAAGAAAAACTAGGGACTCCCTCCTCCAAAGTGCCTCACTGTATGTAATGTGTATACACAGAGAGCGAGAGAGAAGACTGTTTTCCAGGCAGAATTTTCATAAGAACCCCACTGGCTATGTATTATGGGTAACTGTGTCCCCAAGGGGATGCAGAAACACAACTCTGTCACCAAATCATGGTGGTACAAAAAAATTGACCTATTCTCTACCCATTTGTCTTCAAATGGGTACCATTTGGTCACACTCAGAACCTCAGTCTCCCCACCTAGGAAAAGGGTCAGAGCCTATCTGACTAATCTCAGATGGCAGGATGAAGGTACAGGTGCTGGTTAGAGCACATAGCACAGCCCACGGAACCCACTCTCTCGTTCTCACCTATCATGACCATCTGAGGTGCGGCCCCAGCCACAGTTGCTTCAGTTCCCTCCATGGTACTCGTGGAATCTCCTCACCCACTTCCTGCCCCTGACTCCCCATAGCCTAGCCAGGGCCCTAACTCCCAAACCCTTACACAGGAACATCCTTTTCTCCCACAGATCGGGAACCTTGAGGACGTCGACCAGACATTTGTCCTAAGCACCTGGGAGGACCAAGCATTCGGGGCCTTTGCACCATTTGATGGCATCCTAGGACTGGGCTACCCTGACGCTGTTCAGGCTGGAGGCACCCCTGTCTTTGACAACATTTGGAAGAAAGGCCTCATTACTGCGAACCTCTTTGCCTTCTACTTCACCAGGTCAGTGTGGGCTAGAAAAGCCCTTTCTCTAACTCACTGTAACACACTTTTGGTTGCATGAAATATTAAAGACTATCTGATCCAGAAGTTTCCTTAGAGACTGTTGAGTCCAGGAGTCAGCAAAGTATAGTCAGGGGGGCCAAATCTGACCCATCCTCTGTTTTTGTAAATGAAGTTTCATTAGACTACAACCATGTTCAGGTATCCTCCATGGCCACCATTCCATGCTGTGGCAGTGTTGAGCAGTGTGACAGATGTTAGGCCCACAAATCCTAAAAGAGTAACAACCTGCCTTTTACAGAAAAAGTTTCCTGATCCCTCCAGTCTAGTCCCTTCATTCAATAGAGGATAAAACAGGCTAAGAGTGGGGCTCTGCCCAAGGTTGTACAGTCAGGACCTGCTAGTGGTAGGACATGAACTCAGTCCTCAGAACTACCCTCATGGCTGGTGTTAATCCATCAGTAAGATTCCTATCCCTGAGCTCTGCAATAAAACCTGCAGTCCCCTGACTGCCTTAGGGTCTGGTAGGGAATCCAGGAGAATGGTGGAGCACAGACAAAAGGGGGACCCTGTGACAGACATATTTTCCCCCACCAGGGCAGTGGTTGACCACATGGAGCCATGCAGAGACAAGAGAGTCCGGTGGTTGAGGCTGTAGTAGTTCAGGGGACCGGGGTTCACACCCTGGCTCCATCGCCTAAATCCAAGCAGGTTATTTGAACTCATTAAGCTTCAGGAACACCTGTATCCAATTCAGGGAGATAACTG
>NW_003852796.1:154997-155342 GCF_000181295.1 Otolemur garnettii
AGTAACTAAATAAATAAAGGAAAAGGATAACTCCAGACAGTAACTGGTTCTGGGAAAGCAACGAGTCAGGCCAATAGAATGGACAGGGATGAGGGTGCATTGTGAGCTGGACGGTAGGGAACGGCTACTCTGTGCTGAGACCTCTGCTGCGGGAAAGAGTCAGGATTGAGACACTGAGAGCCAGGCCCAGAGAAGCGTTGAGTGCCAAGGCCTAGAGGAGAGCGAGCATAAAGAGCCCAGGCATAGGGGACATACAGGGGACCTGGCATGGCTGGAGTCCTCAGGGCAGCAGGAAGGATGAAGCTTCCCTGGGGCTTTGTCCTAAGTGGGAACAGAGGCCTGTGG
>NW_003852797.1:0-2066 GCF_000181295.1 Otolemur garnettii
CATGAAATTGTTTCACCTGTGGAGGCAAGAAAATGCTCACAGGGCTGGGGTCAGGTTTGGGGGAAACTAGATTGTTAGTTAGGGCAGGATGTGGAGACCTCAGGCAGCTCATCCTTCAGCCCTGAAGTTTTCAGGGAAGAAATGCAGGATGCAGGTCAGTAAGATTGGGGAAGCTGGTTTTGTAAAGGACGTCACTTCAGACCAAAAGTGCATTTCTCCTGCCTCAAGTCATAAGCATCACTGGGACGTGTTAGGACAACTTCAGTGAGAAAGATGATGGCACAGAATCAGAGAGATGTGAGGCTTCAGAACCATTTCAGCACACGGAAGGCGGACTGCAGGGGAGGACTCGCACCCCTATATTTGACTGATCGCAATATTTAGAACTAAAGGCTTACAAAGGGGACTCTGTCCCATTTCTCCTTATAATGACAAAATGATATTTAATAGAGAAAGCTAATGAACCAAAAGTTGATACTATTTCATCAAATAGTATTGAATCAAATATTCTGACCAAACCTCTAGACAGTGGTTCTCAACCTTCCTAATGCCATGGCCCTTTAATATAGTTCCTGTGGGTGATGACCCACAGGTTAGGAATGGCTGCTCTAGACAGACGCACATTAGAATATCCAAAATGTCTTGATTAAAATTTTAAAAAGACATATACACAGCTATGATTTAATTCTTTAAAAGCCTAAAAAAAACCAAGAAAAATTATAACTTGGATGACAAAAGACTATTCATCACACTGAGAGGATGTAGGTGATAAAATTGTCAGGCAGATATAATCCTTGATGAGCTTGATGAGCTGGTTCAGTATTCTTGAAACATATGATAGGAGAAAGTATCTGAAAAACAAATCATAAAAACAAATAAAATTATCAGGCAAGTTTGTAAAGAAAGAATAAAAGCCACTCTAGAAACTCAAGAACAAGAAACTATGAAACTAAAATTTAGACATTAGAGAAGTTACTTCCCTCAGAGTAGAAAGTACGAGTAGTAGTTACCTCAGCCCAGCAGGGGGAGCTGTAGGCCTTCTCAGGGCTGAACCAGGCCTGACACAACCTCAAATGTTCCAATTTAATGGTCCCTGGGCCTGAGCTTATGGGCCTGAGTTAGAGGGGACAGCAGGTGCTTCCTCCCAAGGGGCAAACTCGGAGCTCACAGCAGCCCAGCCTGCCTGACAGTGTTGCTCCTCCCTGGGCCAATGACGCAGACTCAGATGGTGCTGATGGTGTTGGTGAAGGGCTCATATTTGTATAATGCACAACCCAACGCACACCCTCCTCCCACGGGGGAGAGGAAGAGGAGACTAAAGAACTATCCAGAGTCCAGCAGAAACTGCGGGTTCTAAGAGTGTTTGGAAAGCCCACACGGTGGCCTGGATGCCCATCCTTCTCCTCTCCCTCCTCACTCTCTGCCCAGCTACATAAAGATTTCAGAGATGCCTTTGAAGGGGCCCCTCTGTGTTCTTTCCTCAGTCCTCTCATGTGTCTGATTTGGTTGCAGGGTTCTGGGTTGAGGTGACTGTGGTGACTCAGGAGACCTTGTACTCTGTCTGCTGGCATGACAGACACTCTCACGTGAGACTCTAGCATCGGAGCAGCCACCAGTGGTCACCATCCTTACTGCCTGAACCACAGTCTGCCCAAGGCCCCAGGACACTGCTTGATGATGAACAAGAAACACTCTTGGACACCTGCCTGGTTCTCAGGTTCCTTGCTCAGGGACAAAGCTGGGGGACCCAGCCCAAGGTCCAGGCTGAGGATTCCAGCAGGCTACTCTGTGAGGTGCTCAGCACCGAGAGATGCCCAGATGAGGGACAAGACCTAAACCTGCCTTTGACACAGGTCATGGTGTGATGTCAGGATCACACAGCCAGACGCCTGAGCTCTCAGGGCAGACTTCCTGTTGACCCATTTTACAGAGAAAGGTGAATATCAGATGAGGGTTTCTCAGACTTTCATGGGGAAATGGATCATCTGGGAACTTGTACCATGTGGATTCTGACTCTGACTCTGAAGTGGAGGCTGGGAGTCTGCATTTATAAAAAGTCCCTTTCC
>NW_003852797.1:2488-3295 GCF_000181295.1 Otolemur garnettii
ACCAAACAAGCAACATAATAGTGTTTCTGAATTTGATTGCATTTATTTCATCTTGGCCCTCACTTCCTCCACAAGTACGACCACATGGGGACCCCTATTGCTTTACATCCATAAATGCCATTTACATTTAATATAGTGATTCATCTGTCTTTAAAATATAAGCGGTGCTTAATATTATGAATATGATAAGGACTAATGAGAAATTGCAAATTTTAAATTATTTCCCTTGGTCACTGACATCAAGATGTGAAGATGAAAAGATCATGTTGTTATTACAAGGCTTCACATCATCCCTGGGGATGGATGAGCTCGGGGAGCTGCCGCCACACTTGATGGGAAGCCTCAAGTGCATTATGCTCAGCACACCAATTAAAAATTGGGATGCAGGCCAGTACTTTTCTGGACACACTGGCAAGAGGGAGAGCAGACAGAGGCATGAGGAATAGTCCTTCCCCAAACATACCTGCGCCTCCCTGCCTCTGTCAGACTGGAGCTTCTCAGATGTTCCTGGGCACAGGGATCAGCTGGGATCCTGTCATGTGTGGACTCTAACTCCGGGCATGTGGAGTGGGACCAAGGATTCTGCATTTATAAAAGCTGCTTTCCCCCAAATCTCCACACATATGCCTCAATGTCACCAAATATATAAGAATGGTGGAAAACAAAAAGAAACCCATTAGCAACTGAAAACAGAAAAGAAACCTCTCCAAAGAGAATTAAAGAAGGATTCTGAGTCCATGCAGGAAGAAGACAGTGAGGAGCTGGGAGAGGCCCCAGTTTCTATAGAAAAAAAGACCAGAATGAAAG
>NW_003852797.1:3318-10163 GCF_000181295.1 Otolemur garnettii
CCACCCCGTCCACTGTGAAGTCTCTTCCCACCTCTCCCTCTTCCTCTCTCTGACTCACTACTCTCCATCTCAGTCTGTGGGTCTCTCTCCCTTTCATTCAACATCCCTCCTCTCCTTTGACCTCTGCAGCTAATTACTAAAATATTGGCTTAAGAAAAGACATGGACTTGTAAGAAATTTTCACTCACATCCTCTGTTTTTCTTGTACTTCTCTGATCTCCCACTTCAGAAGCCCCCAGTGAGCTGATGCCCATCTCTCATCACTATGCGGACCTTCCTCCTCCATGGGTCTCTCTCACTCCCCAGTGACCCCAGTGGGTCCCCAGCCTGTCCCTTTACCCCTCAGACACTCTCCACTCTGTTCCCTCCAGAGGATCCAGTGGGGAGAGAGAAATCCAGTTTCAAGTGGAGCCTGTGAGGTAGGATCATGGCTGACCTGTCCTGCTTTCAAGCTAATGGGCATCTTATTTCAAGTACAGTTTGTACAGGAGACACCCTGTCCCCTTGATGTGGGGAGAGTTGTGTGTTCTGTTTCCACTGAGGAGGCTCAAAGAAAAGAATAAAGACTGAGATGAGGTTGGAGCTGCCCTGACGGGAGGCCTCATCCTGCCCTTGGGCAGGTAATGGGCAGTGGTCAAGGCCCTGGTGGGTTAGGAGCCTCTGTCAGGACCCTCTGGCACCTGGTCACTGACACGCTGGACCTGGGTGTGGGCAGCAGGGGGAGCTGTGCAGCTGTCCTAGAGGGCTCTGTAGGGCTCATCTGGGAATCCAGATTCCTGACCTTGGTGTCACTGTACTCAGCAGCTGTTTAGTCTTTGAGTCCCTTGGAAGCCTCATGCCAGGCCCAGCCCAGACTTCCCTCCCAGAAATTACAACCAGCCAGTGGGGCTGCACACAGGCCCAGGGACGGTTAGGCTGGGCAGGGGAAGAGCATCACATTTGCATGCAGGACCCCTCTCTCTCCTCTGGAGGTGGAGGGGGGATAAGAGAGACCTGCAGCATTTCTGCAGAATTTATTCCATGTTTGAAAAACAATAGGAATATGTGGATCAGACTTAAAGACTAAATTCAGACACCTTTGCTTCAGAAATAAGCATCTCTCATGGTATATTTCTGACTAAGAGCAAAAGGAAGAAACCTTTTTTGTATATTAGTAAACTTAATTTATTAGCTTTCATTTTAGCACAAGACACATTATGTAACGGTCTTCAAAAATATTAAAAATATAATTTTTAATCCTTCTCCCTAACATTACATTTAAATCAATCTCTCTGGCAATATATGTCAAACTTCTAACCTATGGTACTTCCCAAGGTGACCTTATTTAAAAAAACAATGTCCTTGCAAATTAAATTACTGAAGCTGAGATCATCCATTAGTAGGGTGACCTCCTGGTGAGATGGGCCTGATTTCCTAAAAGGGGGGTTGTGAGAAGACAGAGGGACACAAAGAGAATGTCACATACTGATGGAGGCAGAGAAGGGACTTGTGCAGCTGCAAGCCAAGGGGCAGGAGAGAATCCAGGGGGAGAGAGAAACCAGCTTCAAGAGCAGCCTGGGAAGTGGGATCATGGCTGAAGTGACACACAGCTAAAGTGTGTCTTGTGTCTTGTACAGTTTATAAATGAGATGCCCCTTCCCCTTAATGTGGGGTGAGCTGTGTGTCCTATCCCCACTGAGAAGAATCAAAAAAAAAGGTTGAACTGAGAAGAGGTAGGAGCTGCCCTGAGAAGGGGCCTCACTCTGCCCTAGGGCAGGGAGTGGGCAGTGGTCAAGGCCCTGGTGGGGGCAGGAGCCTCTGTCAGGACCCCCTGGCATCTTTTCCCAGACATGTTGGTCCTGGTCATGATCAGCGGGGGGCGCTGTGGAGCTGTCACTGAGGGCTCTGTGGAGATCAGCTGGGAACACAGACACCTGGCCCTGGACTCTGCTCAGGGCTGTCTGGGGCCAGCAGCAGAGTATACTCTGGATTTGGGGAGTCTCAGAACAGCCTGGCCCAACCCTCCTCCCAGAAGCGACACCCAGCTTCTGTGGCTCACGCAGGCCCAAGTGGGTTTGAATGGGCAGGGGAAGAGCAGCACATTTGCAAGCAGAGCCCCTCTCTCTCCTCTGGGGCTAGAGGGGGGATAAGAGAGATATGCAGGGTGTCTGCTTCAGCAGAGCTCTGCGGTGTCTGCACCATGGCCTGGACCCCACTCCTCCTCACCGTCCTCCTTCACTGCACAGATCAGGATGGATCTCAACATCCACCCCCCCGCCCACTTCCCACACTCACGCCTGGACTATCCTTCCCTCTTGTCCTTCCTTCAGGCCATAATGGGTGTCTGTATTTCCAGGGTCCCTGTCTCAGTTTGCACTGACTCAGCCGCCCTCTGCCTCTGCCTCCCTGGGAGCCTCGGTCACGCTCACCTTTACCCTGGACAGTGGGCACAGCAGCAATGCATTGTATGGCACCAGCAGCAGCCAGGGAAGGCCCCTCGGTACTTGATGTGGCTTTACAGAGATGGAACCAGCAACAAGGGGTCCGGGATCCCTGACGGCTTCTCAGGCTCAGGCTCTTGAGCTGATGGTTACTTAACCATCTCCAACCTCCAGTCTGAGGACGAGACTGATTATTACTGTCTAAGTAATAGACAGTGGTTTACACAGTGACACAGGCAGATGAGGAAGTGGGACAAAAACCTCAGCCTATTCAGGGTCTTGTTCTATATTAGTTTTTAAATTGTTAAATGTGTTCCATGTATTCAAACTATACTTGAAAGCAACTCCAGTTTAAAGTATTTTTTCTCTCAATTTTGCATTCACTGTTCCTGAAGTCTGAGGAAAACTAAAACAGAAACAAAAACAAATCTGGTGACTGTGTCTTTGTAACTGGCCTGAAAAGGTTGAAAATGACCCTCCTCTGGCTCACATCTTGGTCAGTGCCCAGGGACCATCCCAGCTGTGAACAGTCCTTCTGCAGGGACAGCAGTTGCAACGGGAGAGACCGCCCTGCCTTCCCCATCACTTGTGCTCAGGGCTGCCTGAGGCTCCCTACAAGCCATGGACTGGGTAGTGGAATGTGAATTACTGACTGAGCATGCAGGTCAGGGAGGAATTCCAGGCACAGAGCTGACCTGGCTCACTCACAGGTTCCTGCATCTTTAGCTGTCACCTCAGATAGAGGGTGGGTATAGGGGTAGGTTTGGGCCTGAGGCAGCAACCTTCCCTGGGAGGTGAGAAGGGAAGGACAGGTTCCACCTCAGCTGGGAAATGCTGGTCCTGTACCAGGTGAGTTGGGGGAAGTAGGTCCTGTGAATGTGACTTTCCAATAGCTGAGCCCACTCAGGAACGTGGGGACCCCATGGGCGGGCTTCCCTAAGTCCATGACACTAACTTCTGTCCACTTCTCTCTTTCCTCATTTGGACTTTTAAATACTCCAGGATGTAATGATGGGTTTGTGGGACATTATGGGCCAAAAGTGTCCCAATGTGTGCCTCCTGTCCCTCTTCCAGTGGAGCTCATTGTGTGCATGGATCATTGGGGTGACCATGAAGCCTGGTTACCAAGAGTCCCCAGACAGCAAGCCTGAGTCCGTGACCAGACAGTAGTCTTGTTTGTTCTGAGGTTCATCTGGATTCTCCTTATTCAACATGACCTCCTTGATACCTTTGTCTCTAGGGACAGGGTCAGGCTGACCACTGCTGTCATGGCTAAATACAACCAAATAACATGAAGAGCTTCCATCCATGGGGGAATGAGACCAGGGTCTACCCTTCATCTCCACCATCAAATCCATCTATCTTCCCTGACTTTGACCAACACCTGCTCAGGTTGTGACTTCTTCTTTCACTTGTGCTCCCAGAAAGTCTGATATTCTCAACTTACCTCATCTTCATGAGGTCAATGAGAATCACACCTTCTCTCACTGGTTTCACAGTGCAAATGGGACATTTGTCTCCAGAGGCTATAAGAGCCACGCACATGTGTGTGGGGTATCACTGCAGATAAAAATGCAGCTTGTGTGACATGGCTACCCAGGTCCCCTCTGCCCAGTCCCTCTATATGTCACCTGCACGTATCCAAGTCTTTGTAGATCATTCCCTGAGATCAGAAGCCTTGGGAAGCTGAGCCCTCCTTATCCTTAGAATGTGTCCCAGAGAGGTCCAGGATTCCCAGATGCAGGATGAGCCCTCCACGTAGGACATGGCTCTGGGACCATTCACTGTCACCTTCCCTACTTTAGTCCCATAGTTCTTTTTTCTCTCGGGGTGTTTGGTTGGGAAGATGCTGGAATGCACCATAGTTCTTTGGGGACAACAGGGAAAAAAAACACAGTTCACGGAGATCTGTCACCGGGTAAAGCAACACTGCTAGCTCATCAAATGTCTTCATATCAGAATTGAGTACACTGGATTCTTGATTCTCCATTCTCATGATGCTTTACAAAGAAGAATGTGTTTCAAGTCCATGCAGGTTAACACAAAATATGTAAAGTCTCTATCTTATTTTTGGCGGAATAATATTCCATGGTATACATATACCACAGCTTATTAATCTGTTCCTGGATTGGTAGGCATTTAGGATGTTTCCACAGTTTGGTGATTGGAAATTGAGTTGTGATAAGCAACCTGGGGTAAATGTCCTTATGATCAAATGATTTTTTTCTTTTGGGTAGATGCCCAGGAATGGGATTGTAGGATCAAATGGGAGGTCTAGTTTGAGTTCTTTGAGGATTCTCCACACTTCCTTCCAGAGAGATTATATTAGTTTGCAGTCCCACCAGCACTGCCACAATGTGCCCCTCTCGCCACATTCACACCACCATCTGCAACTTTGAGATTTTTTCATATGGGCTATTCTCACTGGGGTTAGGTGATATCTTACTGTGATTTTGATTTGCATTTCTTTGATAATTAGGGGCGATGAGTATTTTTCATGTTTGTTAGCCATTGGCCTGTCTCCTTTAGAGAAAGTTCTATTCATCACTCTTACCCACTGATATAAGGAAGGGATTGTAGGTTATATTTATGTTGATTAATTTGAGTTCTCTATAGATCCTAGTTATTAAGATTTTGTCTACTTCATAATATGCAAATATCTTTTCCCATTCTGATGGTTATCTATCTATGTGCTTTAGTTGTTGTCTCCTTAGCTATGCAGAAGCTATTCGATTTAATTGAGTCCCCTTTGTTTATTTTTGTTGTTTCAAATGTCACTGAAGTCTTCTTTATAAAGTCTTTCCCCAGTCTGATGATTTTGAGTGTTTTTACCACAGTTTCTTCTAGGGTTTTTATTGTTTCAAGCCTTAGATGTTGATCTTTGATGTATCTTGAATCAATTTTGGTGAGTGGAGAAAGATGCAAGTCCAGTTTCAGTCTTTTACATGTGGTTATCCAGCTCTCCCAGCACCTTTTATTGAGTAGGGATTCTTTCCCCAATGTTCTTGTTTGGTTCATCAAACATTAGGTGGCCGTGAGAAGTTTGTTTCATTTCATGGTTTTCTATTTTGTTCCTGATGTCTATATCTCTATTTTGTTCCAATACCATGCTGCTTTAATCACTCTGGCCTTGTAGTACAGCCTAAAGTCTGGTGGGCTGATGCCCCTGGCTTTGTTTTTATTACTAAGAATTGCCTTGGCTATATGGGATTTTTTTTCTGGTTCCATACAAGGAAGAATTATTTTTTTTCCAAATCTTGAAAGTATGATGTTGGCATTTTAAAAGGGATTTCATTGAATCTGTAGATTGCTTTGGGTAGTATAAACGTTTTCACTATGTTGATTCTTCTCAGCCATGAGCATGGTATGTTCTTCCATTTGTTAATATCTTCTACTATTTTTCTTAGAGTTTCATAATTTTCTTTTTAGAAAAGTCCTTTTAGAAAGGACCTTCATCTCTTTTGCTAGGTACATTCCTAGGTATTTCATTTTCTTTGAAGTGACTGTGAAGGGAACTGTGTCCCTAATTAGATTCTCATGTTGGCTGTTATTGGTGCATAGAAAGGCTACTGAACTGTGGACATTGCTTTTATATCCTGAGACATGACTATATTTTTTGATCACTTCCAGGAATATTGTTGTTGAGTCTTTGGGGTTCTCTAACTATAAGACCATATCGTCAGCAAATAGGGAGTGTTTGACCTCTTCTGCCCTCATTTAGATGCCCTTTATTTCCTTCTCTTTTCTGATTTATTGGCTAGAACTTCCAGCACTATGTTGAATAGTAGTGGTGATAGAGGACAACCTTGTCTGTTTCCAGTACTACGTGAAAAAGCTTTGAGTTTTCCTCTGTTCCATATAATATTAGCCATGGGTCTGTCATATATGGCTTTGATTAGTTTAAAAAATGTGCCACCTATACCTGTATTCTTCAGAGTTCTAAAGGATGGTGAATTTTTGTGGAATTCTTATTCTGCATCTACTGAGAGGATCATATGGTCTTTATTTTGTTTGTGTTGATATTATGGATTATGTTTATGGACTTGTGTATGTTAAACCAGCCTTGCATCCCTGGGCTAAAATCTACTTGGTCCTGATGCATGACTTTTTAAATGACAAGCAGTGATCTGTAGGCTAGGATTTTATTGAGAATTTTCGCATTTATACTCATTAGTGAGATTGGTCTGAAGTTCCCCATTTTTAGTTGGGTCTTTTCCTGGTTTGGGTATCAGGATGATGTTTGCTTTATAGAACATGTTGAGGAAGATTCCCTCCTTCTGATTTTGTGGGGATAATTTCTACAGTATGGATATAAGGTCTTCTTTGGAGGTTTGCTAGAAGTCTGGGATGAAGCCATCTGAACCAGGGCTTTTCTTTGTTGGGAGATTTTTTTTTTATTGTTTCTTTGATCTCAGTGCTTGAAAT
>NW_003852797.1:11768-24174 GCF_000181295.1 Otolemur garnettii
GACAACCCAGGGATCGATATCCATCTGAAAGGAGTGTGTCACATCTTTAGCAAAACTTGGGAAGTTTCCCTTTATGATATTGTCCAGTTGGCCTTCCATTTCTTTGGGAAAATCTTCTTCCCCTCCAAGAATCCCTAGTATTCATATATCTGAAGGATTCATCGAGTATCATAGTTCTCTAATTGCCTGTTGTGCTTTGGATCTCTTCTTTTCTGCCTCTTTAAATACCTGGGTAAACTAGAAAACTTTATCCTTTAGCTCTGAGGTTGTTTTATGTCCATTGTCTAACCTATTTTTCATACTTTCTATTGCATCTTTACATTCCCTGATTGTGTCCTTCATGTCCTTAAGCTCCTCCATATCCTTTCTATATTCTACACCTCTCTCATCTGACTTTTGGTTCTGTCTTTCCATTTTCTCATTCATTCCTTTTATTGTCCATATTTTACATTCCCTTTCTGTAAAGTTCATTAATTCTTTGTAGCTGGAGTCTTCTGCAGTGGCTGCCTCATTGTCCCTTGTGGGAGTTCCTCTGTTTTGGTTTTTCATGTTACCTGAATTTTTCTTTTGGTTCTTCCTTATGTGTTCTTTTTCCTTCTTCACCTCTTTCACCTCCTTTTTCCTTCTTACTGCCTCCTTTGTTTTAAACAGAAGTCCTTGCTTTTAAAGACAGTATGTTGCAATGTGTCGCTGGGACACCAGGTGGTACTGTGGCTTTTTGAGGAAATAGAGAGCACAGCCAGCACACTCTATGGCCCTTATTCCAAACTTAGTTGCCCTTGGTGATCTCCTTACTGTTTCCTCAGCATTCAGACCTTGCAGGGTTGGGATCTTAAAGCTCACAAGAATCATTCAGGAGCAGGTCTCACAGTTCCCCCTGACTCCAGGTCCAGGTATGGGAGTACTCCAGCCTATCCCAAGAGAGGAGTTCTGATCCCAGAAAATAGAATTAAGATGGCTGTGCTTTAGGCCCCTGCTAAGACCTCTCATGACCTTCCCACAGTGGCTGTCCCCTGGCCACCATGACCTTCTCAGTACGGCTGCCTTGCCAATCACCACATTTATGGCATATCCACTCCAACCAGTATTCAAATCTGGTTGCTGTATACTGTTTGAATCCACCCCCTCTTCTAAGCTTTCCACTCAACACAGAGCTTCCCCCCAAACTGAAAACTTCAGAAAGGCTTCCTCCCATCACAGGACTCTGTGGGTGCCCAGCTGATCCCAGTCAGTCACAATCACTTGAATCTGATTTTCACTGCTCTGGATCATATGCTATATCCAGCTCACCACCTTCTTGCTGTGCCCTCTGAGCTATGACTCTGGGTAAGGTCTCCATGCCAGGTGTGACTGGGTTATCTCTTCTTCCCCCGTCATTCTAGGAGAACTCAGCTAAATGATCCTTCTGGTCCACCATCTTACTCCACCCCCCTGTAAGGCGGCTTATGCTCACATAATTAGCTGAGTACAAAATATGTTTCTCATCTCTGTTCTCAGAAAGGAAAGTCTCACTCCCAACCTGGTTCATATGTGCAAAATGAGCTAGCAGAGATTGGTTTGTGGGAGCCAAGGTTTCCTGGGTAGGAGGACAACAGAATATGGAGAAGCAGTGACTCTGCTCCCAGGAAGGGTGGCAAAGCCACGGTGCATTTTTGTGAGTGTCATTTTGTATTTAGAATAGGTCCCTACCCAAAACATCAGCATATGAGCTTTAATATCAGCCAGTATATAAAATAGTGAAAATTAGAAGGAAATCTATTAGAAAACAGAAAGCAAAGAGAAGTATTTCCCAGAGAGAACTGGAGGATTTTGATTAAAGAGGGATCCTCAAATGCACAGAGGGAGATGGCCACAGAGGACAGCTGGGAGCTGGGAGAGGCTGCACTTATTTTAGGAAAGAAAACAGACATTAAATCAAACTTTTCTCAATCTTACTCTACCAAAAGCTCCTGCCCATGTCCCCACTGGTATTGCCTCCAGTCCCTTCTACAGTGGGGACCATCCTCACACTCTCCCCTCCCCTCCCATCTCTGACTCACAACTTCCCTTCTCAATCTTCAGGTCTCCCTCCCTTGTATTCCACTTCCCTTCCCTCCTGTGGTCTCCACAATGAATCACTAACATATTTGTATAAGAATATCCATGGAAGCTTTTTAGAAGTCTCACTTACATGATGTATTTTTCTTAAACGTCTCTAATCTTGCACTGAAGAAGAAACCCCGAGTGACTTGATTCCCTTCTCTCATCACTGAAAGGTCCTTCTCCTCTTCCTCCCTGGGTCTCCCCTCACTCCCCAGTGACCCTGATGGGTCCCCAGCCTGCTACTTTATCAGGCAGACACTACCTACTCTGCCCCCTGTGTATGATCCCCTGAAGGATCCAGTGGGGAGAGAGGAACTGGCTTCAAGAGCAGCCTGGGAAGTGGGATCATGCCTGTAGTGTCCTGTTCTCAGCTAACTAATGTGCATCTTATTTCATGTGCAGTTTTCACAGGAGACACTCCTTCCCCTTAATGTGGGGTGAGTTCTGTATCCTGTTCCCATTGCGGAGGCAGAAATAGAAAAGGAAGGACTGAGATGAGGTAAGAGCTGCCAAGACAAGGGGCCGTGCTCTGCCCTTCAGCAGGGAGTGGGCAGTGGTTAAGGCCTTGGTGGGAGCAGGAGCCTCTGTCAGGACCCCCTGGCATCTGGTCACAGACATGCTGGACCTGGGCCTGGTAGCAGGGGGTTCTGTTGGCCTGTGACTAAGGGCTGTGTGCATCTTATGTGGGATCCCAGACACCTGGCTCTGGGCTCTGCTCAGGGCTCACTGGAGCCAGCATCTGTATCCTCTTTGGACCCCTGGGAGCCTCTGGCCAGGCCCAACATAAACCCACTTCTACAAGAAATGATACTCAAACACTGGGGTTCCACACAGACCCAGAGAGGGTTGGGCTGGGCAGAGGAAGAGCAGTACATTTGCATGCAGTGTCTCTCTCTCTCCTCTGGGGCTGGAGAGGGGATAAGAGAGACCTGCAGCCTGTCTGCCTCAGCAGAACTCTGAAGTGTCTGCACCATGGCCTGGACCCCACTCCTCTTCCTCAGCCTCCTCCTTCACTGCACAGGTCAGGATGGTTCTCAGCACCTGAAACCCCCAGCTCATTTCCCACATCCATGGCAGGACTGTCCTTCCTCCAGGTCATAATGGGTGTCTGTGTTTGCAGGGTCCCTCACCCAGCCTATACTGACTCAGCCACCCTCTGCATCTGCCTCCCTGGGATCCTCAGTCAAGCTCACCTGCACCCTGAGCAGTGCACAAAGCAGCTCCTACATGTATTGGCATCAGCAGCATCCAGGGAAGGCCCCTCAGCACCTGATGTATGTTACCAGTGCTGAAAGCTCTAGCAATGGGACCGGGATCCCTGATCACTTCTCAGGCTCCAACTCTGGGGCCAACTGCTACTTAACCATCTCCAACCTTCAATCAAGGCTGATTATTACTGTTAATCTACGACAGCAATGTTGTTGTGACAGTGACACCGGCATATGAGGAAGTGGGATGAAAACCTAAGCTTGCTCTGGAGCTTTATCTATGACAATTTTCAAATTTCAAAATAGGTTCCTATGCACAAACTCTACTGGGAGCACCTTTGGCGTTTAAAATATTTCTACTCTCAATTTCTCTTCTAGTGTTTCTGAAGTCACAGGAAAACCAAAAGCAAAACCCAAAGCCCCCTGATGACACTGAAATGTTGCCTCTTTATCTACTTGTGATAAATCCAATGTCTGTGAGTCTGGACCTTTCTTACCTGAAAAGCAGACACAAGCCTCTCTTGGCTCACATGTTGTTCAGTACCCAGGGATCACCTCATCAGATGGACAGTCCTGCAGCATGGACCGTGCCCTTCCAGTTGTCACAGCAGAGACCTCCACTTTGCTCCTGGTCACCTGTGCTCAGGGCTGCCTGAGGCTCCCTATGTCCCAGGGACCAGGCAGGGGGATGTGAAATGCAGCTGAGGACATGGGTCAGGGAGGAATTCCAGGCACACAGCTGGCCTGGCTCACTCATGGGTTCCTGAAGGTGTAGGTGTCACATCAAGATAGAAGGTGGGGGTGGGGACAGCTATGGAGCTGAGGCAGCAACCTCCTTGTAGAAGGGGAGAGGGTGGAAGGGTAGGCTCCAGCTCTGCTGGGAGCTGTGGAGCCTGCTCCAGGGAGTAGAAGATGCAGGTCCCATGAATGTGACTTTCCTACACCTTGTCCCACTCAGGAACATGGGGACCCCATGGGTGGCTTTCCCTAAGAACACAGACACTGACTTTTGTCCTCCCCTCTTCTGCCTCATTGGAGCTTTCAATAGTCCAGGCTGTGATTGTGGGTCTATGGGACATCAAGGACCAGACACCCCAAAACCTGTGCCCATGTCACCCTCCCTGTGGATCTCATAATGTACCCACATCCCAAGGTTAGTTACTACTACACAGAGAGTGTCACAGACTATGGATCTTATGGTGACCATGAAGGCTGGTGACCACGGGTTCCCAGAAAGTAGGTGGGGTATAGTGAGGAATAGAAGTGCAGCTTAGGTGACATTACAGAACCAAGCCACCCCCCAGCCTCCTAGATGTTGCCTGCACCTGGCCTGGGCTTTGTGAATCATTCCCTGACCTCTAAAGCCTTTGGGATTCTGGTCCTGTTTATCCTCAGAGTGTATCACCAGTGGACTCCTGGGTTCCAGGTGCACATGAGTCCTCCCTGCAAGAATATGGCTTTAGGAACCTTCACTGCTAACATTCCCTATGTTATGATTCTCTCCAGTTGTTCTGTCCTTAGTTGAGATGATGCTGGAATGCACCTCAGTTCTTGAGGCCTAAGGGATAAAAGCACAGCCCACAGAGTAAAGTCACCTCTGCCTAGCATCTGCCAAGAGCCACCAGGGGAGCTGATCTCTGTTCCCTGCTCCTTCCTGCACCATAATGGGTCCCTGGACCTTGGAATTTTCTGCACCATCCAGGTCTTGAATCCTCCACTGTGGATGGGTGACCAAAGGCTGGGAACTGTCAAGTAGACAGTCATTGTCTGTTTAGGGTTATCAGAAAGCACTTCCAGCAGTCCTTGCAGACAGAATCTCCATTTCTGCCCCCTCAGGAACTGACTGTGACAGTGAAGTCTGACTCTGAGGGACATGTAAGCTCAGCATCTGCAAGGTCTGGCTCTGGCTTGGCCTAGAGCTGGTACAGAAGGGAAGCGAGAGGGGGGCTCAGCTGTGGGCGGCCCAGGCGCAGCTGTCCTGTCAGGGACTGAACTCTCTGCAATGTGGGTCCTGCAGAGTCAGCCTCAGGTGGGCTGAGGCCCCAGGGTTATTTGGAAAACAACTAAAGTGAGTAGGGGGAGGTCAGAAGGCAAATAAATGTGGGACAAGATGTGGTAATGGGTGTGTACATCAAGAGAAGAGGGTATTCTTTGTGACCTATGGGGAGAGGAGGTCCAGGACCTGGAGCAGTGACAAAGAGAAAACATGGGAGGATCTGAGCTCTGAAGCCACAGGAGGCCTGGGTCTATCCCTGAGGGGTCCTGGGGAAGATCACAAAACAGCAATGGTTAGCGTCGTCTATCCAGTCAGCTGGGTCCCCTCTCCAGTCAGCTATTCCTCCCAGAGTCTCTGGGGTGTGCAGGTCACTCTCTCCCTGTGATCTCTGTCTCAGCACCAGCTCCCATGGGCAGGTCACACTCTGCCCTGAGTGGGGCTTCACATCCCAGGGGAGAAGAAAGGGCTGTCTCTGCTCAAGGGGGAGGGAGGATGAGTAAATTGGGGCAGCAGGGCTCCAAGAGGGGCCTCAGGGAGCAGAGCAAAGGTGCTCCCCACACCTGGACTCCTCCCTTTCCTCCTCCCTCCCTCTGCTCACTGAGGCTCAGACCAAGTGAGGACTCAGGGCTGCCTGAAGGCCCCTCACAGCCCAGGGCCTCTGTCCTAGGCCCTGTCACCACATTCTGTGTCTCAGATGGCAGTGACTCCATAGGTGCAGAGCGGGATTAGAGCGTGGGGAGGCCACTTTGGAAGGTGCTAATCTCCTCTCAGTGCCCAGTGAGGAGGGACAAGGATCAGGAACTCAGAGGCTCCAGGACCCGTCTCCTCCCACTTGCTGAAAATTGCACTCAGTGTCTGCATCACCCTGGAATGTGTGTCTGGGATTGACAAAATTCATTCATTCATTCATTCATTCACCTTTCTTTATAGGATCTGTGTCAGTGATGGCCAGAAGAAGAGCGGGTCCAAAGGGAGAGGCTGAGCCAGGGAGCGGGTCCTGGCCACTTGGGAAGCAGGATCCTCTCTGCCGAGGGAGGAAGAAGAGGAGCAGCTCCTGGTGCCCTGGAGGGAGGGGCGGCCCTGTCCCCCCTGGGCTTCCTGCTCTGCTGCCCCAAGGGAAGCCGAGCACCCAGGAGCTAGAGTGACAAAATGAAAACCAACAGAGAAAACTAATAAACAAATACCAGGTGATATTTCAGCTCTATTGTCAAAACCTCCAGGAGTCTCATAATATAATATCCGAAATGTCCTAGATGCAGTAAGAAATCACTTGTCATATCAAGAACAGGGAAAACTAAAACTTGAATGAGGAAAACAGGATCCACAGACATAGACACTGAGATGATCTGGGTGATGAAATTGTATGACAGGTGTTATGTAAGTCGGCAATCGTAAAATTCCTTTCACGAGCTGTTTCAGATATTTCTGAAACAAATGGCAAAGGATAAAATCTCATAAAAATGTAGCAGTCATAAAAACTAAATGGAAATTATCATTAAAAATTTTAATGAAGTAAAAGGGTTTTTTAATAGAACGTTCTGTAAAGACTCAAGTACAAGTATGTATAAAACTAAAATTCAGGCGCTAGGGAAGATACTTCAGTCAGGTAAAGAAAAAAGTACCAACAATTGTTACCTCAGCCCAGCAGGGGGAGCTGTGGGTCTTCTCAGGACTGAGCCAGGCCTGGAAAAAACTCAAATGGTTCAAATTTAATGCTCTGGGGGCCTGAGCTCACTGGCCTGAGTTAGAGGGGACAGCAGGTGCTTCCTCCCAAGGGGCAAACTCAGAGCTCACAGCACCCAGCCTGCCTGACACTGTTGCTGCTCCCTGGGCTGGGGGGACCCAGAATCAGATGGTGCTGGTGCTGTTGGTGAAGGGCTCCTATTCCCATAATGCACAACCCAACACACACCCTCCTCCCAGAGAGCTGAGGAGGAGATCAAAGAACCATCCCAGAGTCCAGAAACAGTGTGGGTCTGGAAGATCTTTGGAAAGGCCACACCATGGCCTGGACTCCTCTTCCTCCTCACTCTGCCCAGGTACAAAAAGATTTCTGAGACCAGCCTTTGAAGGGGTCCCTCTGTCTTCCTTCCTCAGTCCTGTCATGAGTCTGATTTGGGGTTCAGAGTATGTCTTCAGGTTGTGGTGACTCAAGAGCTTCCCACATACCATGAGAGACGGTCACTCTCACCTGTGGCTCTAGCAGTGGAACAGCCACCAGTGGTCACCATCCTTCCTGGATCCAGCAACAGTCTGGCCAAGTCACAGGGACATTAATTTATGATATAATCCTCAAACACTCCTGAATGACAGGGAGTTCTCAGGTTCTCTCTTTGGGGACAAAGCTGTCCTGACCCTTCTCAAGTCCCAGCCTGTGGTCCAGGCTGAGGATGACTCAGTATTACAGGGATGCTCAGCACAGGGAGAGACCAGAGGAAGAACAAGACATAAACTGACCTTTGACTGAGCCTGGGTCAGTCAAAGATGATCATGTGATGCCTGGATCACATGACCAGACAGCTGAGCTCTCAGGGCAGCCTACACATTGAATACCAGCAGAGCAAAAGGTGAATGGAAGGGTCTGAATTAATTCCCACTCCCAATTTGTGTCTCATAGTGGAGGATATTTCTGCATGATTCAGAAGGATGTAAACCAAAAGAGCAGAATTTAGTTATCCTGTGTTAGGAAAATAAAAGCTATAGCTGGGTCAGATCTAAAGATTAACATCACACACATTTCCTTCAGAAAGAAGCCTCTACAGTGATGTTCTTATCGTCAACTAAGAGTAAAGGGAAGAGGGCTTTTTTGTATATTATTATAATAAAGTTGATTCCATTCGGTTCCATTTTTACAGTATGCAACATGTGAATGCAATGTGTATGTTGCATTACATTTTAAAATATTTTTAAATATAATCGTAAAAATGATTCTTCCTGTCTATAGGTATAATTAAATAAATCCATCTTCTAGGATAAATTGTAGTCCTAACCCCCACTACTGCTTAAGGTGACCTTATTAAAATATAATATCATTGCAGGTGAAGATAGTTAGGATGAGGCCACAGAGGACTATGGTGTCCTCCTGACTCAGTGTGACTAGTATTCTGATAATAAGGTCATGAGAACACAGGAGGACATGAAGAGGACAGCATGTGATGATGAGGGCAGAGAAAAGAGTTATGTGGCTGCAAACCAAGGGACCCTAACGCTTGTCAGCAAACACAGCCCATAAGAGGGAGGCAGGATCCCCCCAGAGGGCCAGAGCACACAGGGCCCCGTCTCTGGACTTTGCAGGACTGGCCTCTGGAATGGTGCATTTCTGTTGCTCTAGGCTGCCCAGTGTGTGCAGTGTCGTGACTGTTGTCCCAGAACACAAATGAACCAAACAAGCAACATAATAGTGTTTCTGAATTTGGTTGCATTTAGTCATCTTGCCCTCACTTCCTCCACAAGTACAATCATATGGGGGCCCCTCTTTCTTTACATATGTCCATAATTGTCATTTAGGATTAACATAGTGATTCATCTGTCTTAAAAATACAAAAATATTTAAGTATTGCTTAATCTTAGGAATACAATAAGTACTAATGAGAAATTGCAACTTTTAACGATTTCCCTTGCTCACTGGCATCAAGATGTGAAGATGGCATCCACATCATGTTGTTATTACAGGCTTCAGGTCATCCCTGGGGATGGGCGAGCTCAGGGAGAACGGCCGCCACACTTGGCGGGAAGCCTCAAGTGCATTATGCTCAGCCTGCCACTTAAAAATTGGGATGCAGGGCGGTACTTTTCTGGACACACTGGCAAGAGGCAGAGCAGACAGAGGCGTGAGGAGCAGTCCTTCCCCAAACCCACCAGCGCCTCCCTGCCTCTGTCAGATCAGAGCTTCCCAGAACTTCCTGGGCACAGCGATCAGCTGGGATCCTGTCACGTGTGGACTCTGAGTCCGGACATCTGGAGTGGGGCCTGGGACTCTGCATTTATAAAAGGTGCTTTCCCCCAAACCTCCACACATATGCCTCAATGTCACCAAATATATAAGAATGGTGGAAAACAAGAAGGAAACCCACTAGCAAATGAAAACAGAAAAGAAACCTCTCCAAAGAGAATTAAAGATTGTTTTGTTGTTGTTGTTGTTGTTGTTGTTGTTGTTATAGAGACAGAGTCTCACTTTCTTGCCCTCAGTAGAGTGCCGTGGTGTCACACAGCTCACAGCAACCTCCAACTGCTGTGCTTAGGCGATTCTCTTGCCTCAGCCTTCCAAGTAGCTGGAACTACAGACGCCAACCACAATGCCTGGCTATTTTTTTGTTGAAGTTTGGCTGGGGCCAGGTTTGAACCCACCACCCTTGGTATGTGGGGCCAGTGCCCTACCCACTGAGCCACAGGTGCCTCCCAGAATTAAAGAATTTTGGTTAAGGAAGGATTCCAAGTCCACGCAGGAAGAAGACCAGACAAGACAGCTGAGGAGCTGGGAGAGGCTCCACTTTCTACAGTGAAAAGACTAGAATGAAAGCAAACACACCGCAAACCTCCCTGACTCAACCCCACCTCTAGTTCCTGCCTAGTCTCCCCACTGGTTTCTCCTCCAGTCCCGTGTTCAGTGAAGACAATTCCCACCCCTCCTGTTTCTTCTCTCTGGTTCCCTATTTTTCTTTTGAATCATGGGATATGCCTCCCTTTCACTTCACATCCCTGCTCTCCTATGAGTTCCTCAACTAACTACTAAAATGTTTGCATAAAAAGGCATGGACTTTTAAAATATCTTTAAGAAAATTTCAATAATATACTTTATTTTTCTTGAACTTCTCTGACCTCACTCACACTTAAGACCCAAGTGAGATGATTCCCTTTTCTGATCAGTATGAGGATCTTCTCCTACTCCCTTCTGGGTCTCTCTTCAGTCCCAAGTGAACACAGTGGGTCCCCAGGCTGCTCCTTTATCCCCCAGACTCTCCCCACTCGGCTCCCTGTGTGTGATCTCCCGAGGGATCCAGTGGGGACAGAGAAACCGGCTTCAAGAGCAGCCTGGAAAGTGGAATCGTGGCTGAAGTGTCCTGTTCTCAGCTAACGTGCATCTTATTTTATGTACAGTTTGTACACAACCTTCCCCTTAATGTGGGGTGAGTTGTATGTCTTGTTCCAACTAAGGAGGCAGAAATAGAAAACTAAGGCTGGGACTCAGCTGGGAACCCACACCTAGCTTTGGGCTCACTGTAGCCAGCAGCTATGCCTGCCCACTTTGGGCCCCTGGGAAGCCTCAAGCTAGGCCCAGACCAGGCACAGCCCTCTGAGAAATAACACCCAGCCACCTTGGCTCACACAGGCCCAGGGAGGTTTGGGCGGGGCAGGGGAAGAGCAGCACATTTGCATGCAGGGCCCCTCTCTCTCCTCTGGTGCTGGAGGGGAGATAAGAGAGACCTGCAGCGTGTCTGCCTCAGCAGAGCTCTGGGGTGTCTACACCATGGCCTGGACCCCACACCTCCTCTTCAGCCTCCTCCTTCACTGCACAGGTCAAGATGGTCCTCAGCATCCTGAACCCCCAGCCCACGTTCCACATCCATGCCAGGACTGTCCTTCCCTTCTGTCCTTCGTCCAGTTCATAATGGGTGTCTGTGTTTGCAGGGTCCCTCTCCCAGCCTGTGCTGACTCAGCCACCCTCTGCATCTGCTTCCCTGGGAGCCTCAGTCAAGCTCACCTGCACCCTGAGCAGTGAGCTCAGTGACTACACCATTGGATGGCACCAGCAGCAGCCAGGGAAGGCCCCTCGGTACCTGATGTATGTTAACACTTATGGAAGCTCCAGCAATGGGGACGGGATCCCTGACCGCTTTTCAGGCTCTGGCTCTGGGGCTGACCGCTACTTAACCATCTCCAACCTCCAGTCTGAGGATGAGGCTGATTATTACTGTCAGTCCTATGACAGCAGTGGTATTGCTCACAGTGACACAGGCAGATGAGGAAGTGGGACAAAAACCTCAGCTTGTGCTGGAGCTTTCTCTATGACTATTTTCAAAGTTCAAAATATGTTCCACATACACAAACTCTACTTGGGAGACCTTTAGTGTTTAAAATATTTCTACTCTTAATTTCTCTCTAAATGTTTCTGAAGTCTCAGGAAAACCAAAAGAAAACCTGAAGCCTCCTGATGACACTGAAATGTTGCCTGTTTGGCCATATGTGCTAAATCCAGTACCTGCGGGGCTGGCCTTGTTCAGGAAAATGATCCTCTCCTGTCTCATATCTTGGTCAGTACTGAGGGACCATCTCAGCAGGTGAACAGTCCTTTAGCACAGACTGTGCCCTTCCAGTTGTCACAGCAGAGACCTCCCCTTCCCTCCCAGTCACTTGTGCTCAGGGCCATCTAAGGCTCCCTATGTCCCAGGGACCAGGCAGGGGGATGTGAAATGCAGCTGAGGACATGGGTCAGGGAGGAATCTCAGGCAGACAGCTGGCCTGGCCCACTCATGGGTTCCTGCAGCTGTAGTTGTCACATCAGGATGGAGGGTGGATGTGGGGACAGCTATGGGGCTGAGGCAGCAACCTCCTGTGAGAGGTGAGAGGGGAAGGGGAGGCTCCTCCTCTGCGGGGAGCTGCTGAGCCTGCTCCAGGGGAGTTGGGGATGCAGGTCCCATGAATGTGACTTTTCTATAGCTGAACCCACTCGGGAACATGGGGACCCCATGGATGGGTTTCCCTGAGACCACAGGCACTGACTTTTGCCCTCCCCTCTCCTGCTTTTCAATAGTCTAGGCTGTGGCTGTGGGTCTGTGGGTCTGTGGGACATCAGGGACCAGAAACCCCCCAACTTGCGCCTGTGTCACCCTCCTTGTGGAGCTCATGATGTGTCCACCTCCCAAGGTTAGTTTCTACTGCACAGGCAGTGTCACAGACTATGGATCTTGTGGTGACCATGAAGGCTGGTGACCAAAGGTTCCCAGAAAGGAAGCCTGAGTTTGTGACTAGATAGGAGTTTTGAAGTTTTCTGAGGTTTAGCCTGATTCTCCTTTGTCACCATGGCCTTCTTGACACCCCTCACCTCTAGGGACAGGGTCAGGCTGACCATTGCTATTAGAGCTGATAACAATCCAATGACACCACAAAATCCCATCCAAGG